>NC_051446.1:21397631-21460731 GCF_001649575.2 Kryptolebias marmoratus
GTAATCATCAAAATTAAACGAAATAAACATTTGAAATATATGAGTTTGTATGTAATGTATGAATATAATATACAAGTTTCACTTTTTAAATGGAATTACTGAAATCAATCTACTTTTTCATGATATTCTAATTTTATGACCAGCACCTGTAGAGATGGCCGCCACAGCCAACTGGCCTAAATGACACAGAAATGGCCCAGACTCTGTTTTAGAGATGCTGAACTAAAGTTTGCTGTGGTAGTAGCTGAGAGCGAATCACAACACATACTCCAATGCTAACATATTTTTGGGGGGGGGGGTTTTCCCCAGATTTGACCAAAACCATAATATCTCCACTTCTGAACATAAGTTGATCTCAGTTTAAAACTGTGGTGGGTGATCTGCGGTCCATCAAGTAAACCTAGACCTTTAATTTTCATCTGATTAGCGATGAATGGAACATTTTTGCACAATAAAATCAATCAGAATCTTTAGTTATCTAATAGATTTACAGCAGCATTGACAGGTGATGTCAAAAATCTAAAAGTTGTTCATGCGAGATGACGTCTGGTTGGAAAACATACAACATTTAAACTTTATTCTCATCAATAAACAGTCAGATTAGTAATGCAGCGTAGTCTTCAGGCTACAAACATCATCTTCCTCTTCATCCTCGATGCTCTTCTTTTTCACTTGCACTGATGCACTGAAGTGTTGAGTAACGCTCGTTCCAGCCTTCCCTTTTTTTTGAGGATTTGGGCTGTTATTAATGATGGTCAAAGTTATTTTCAGGTTTGTGTGCGTCTGAGATCTAGGACAGCTCCCCTGGTTCTGCCTTCTGTGTGAGTAATGAGAGCTCAGCAGCTGGTTAACTATGACACTCACACTTTATCAAAGAGACGCAGGGAGGAACCCACAGGAGGATGTCTCGTTGCCTCTTTCTGACTTCTGACTCTTCGGTGTCAAAGAAATTAGGAGAAAAGCCAGAACGAGTCTCCTGAATCTAAATTATGTTTGACCTTGCTGAAACTTTGCCGCCATTAGCGTCTGCAGTCACGCTAACAGCGGTTTGCTGGTCAAATTTCATTTCATTTTCAATTTAATATTTAAGTCTTGTTTTTATCAATACTGCTGATCTAAAGTACAGGAAAACGTCACAATCTGACGTTCTCACCACCACCATTTGAATGGTGAGAAGGTCTTTGAGGAGGAGTAATGCTTACTTGCAGAAGACAGACACAAGTGTCAGAGAAAACTGCATTTGCATGGTGAGAAGGCCTCCAGAAGGGGGGGAAAGGAGTATTTATTTACTTTCAAACAACAGTCATAAGTGCTATAAGGTACTAGCCAATGTCAGGGGAGAAAAAAGTTATGGTGAGACCTTCCAACCACCAGCATATGTTGGTGAGAAGGCCTCCAGAGGAAAAAAGAGCAAGATTTAAATACTTTCAGCACGGCCGTGGTATCCAAGATGGCAGCTAATATCAGAGAATAGATATTTATACAACAATATGGTGAAACCTTCTCATCACCAGCATTTAAATGGTGAGAAGACTTCCAGCAAAAAAAAAAGCAATATTTATACACTTTAAGAACAGTTGCAAATGTTTATTAGGAGTTAAAACTAAAGCTCAAGCTAAAGTCAAAGGACAAGCTGATGGTGAGAAATTAGAAACTTTATTTACCCAGTTTTTTTTGTTTTTTTGCAGGATTTTACTGAAAAAAGGTAAATGTGAACACCGTTTCTTCGCTTTGATGCCACTGCGTAGCTGCAGCACGTTTTTCAAAATCGTGTTTCTTTAGAAGCCCATATCTCTGTGACTGCAGTGCGAAGTGTAATATGTGATTTTTCCACTCGTGACGATGTCAGTAAAGTTGAGGTGTTGCAGTGAAACACCTGCCAGATAGTGGTTTCAGTGAGACCAGAACTGATGCTATTATTAACTCTTGTTTGTGTAAAGAAAGGTGTTAAGCCTTGCTTTTAGAATAAGATACCAAAAATTGCAAAGTTGGTTTTTACACCACTGATCTTTTTTTTTTTTCCTCCTTCTGATGAATCAGTTGCTCTAAAAATAAAAATGAGTCAAACCGTACTCTGCTTTGCATGATATTTTAAGTTACGCCGACACGAGTTAAACTGAAAGTACAGTTTGATGTAACGTTATCTAAAAATAGAATCGGCATAAAATGCAAACAGGAAACTTTGATTATTTTGTTTGTCGCTGCTTGTATTTCAGGGTATAAATATGAAAGTTAAAAAACACAATCAACCTTTAATATTATTTTTATTTTTTGCCTTTAAGGAGCCAGACATTGATCGATAGCTGTTCCTGAAAGTTTATTTAGACCTTTTTTTTTTTTGGTCCAATTCCTAAACATAAATATAAATCTAATTCAGAATCTTTTGTAATATGAAACTAAAGAGCTTGATTTTTAAAAATATCTCCGTTTTGCTTTTATGCAACGCTCTGAAACAAACTGTACCACACTTTCTTTTTTCAGAACATGACTGTAGATGAAACGATGAGCTGAAAGAAACTGTCTGCAGGTCTCTTTGCCAGCTGTTAGGATTATTACAAAATGGTTTATAATAACTAAAAGTATGTTTTCCACCTGCTTTATGTAAAAGAGTTTCATAAGCAGAGACCTTTTAAAAACTGAGCCAATTAAAAACTAGAGGGTTGAGTACATGTTATACAGCTGATAACAGCTGCAGCAGCAAACCTTAATAAAGGTTTAAAAGCAAAACAAAATGAAGCACATATGGTGCAGGATGCTGTTTCTGTTGTGCTAATTGATGTTGTGATGTTCTTGGTCAGAGCTGAGACTGGAGTCTGTCTCTGCATATAATCAGGTCATTAGCGGGTCTAACAGCAGTCCCCCCGATGTCAGAAAACAGTTCATTTTACAGCAACATGTTTGCTTCGCTTCCTCTCTTTTTACAGCTTGTTTTGTTGAAGAAAAGACTGAAGATCGGAGTTCCACGCAAAGCCTGAAAATCCTTCCAGTCCAAAATGTAGGGCTCACTCGTGTTTCTGGACTTAAAGCCCGAAGCGTCGGGTGTTTAAAAATCATTTCAGCTAATATTTTGAAACTGAAAGCCACATCCTTGTTTACAACGTTTACAACTGATGAAATGCTATGATACTAGCATATTGAGCACTTAATGATCGCATTTGGTTTCTCTGAGAAGGGCTTGAGTGAGTAGTCGGTATCTTACCTGCAGCAGACAGCAGTCAGAGCGACGTCATTCTGAAGAATCAAGGAGAAATTCTCGTGGAGGAGTCAAACTAACTGTTACTGCCCTCTGCTCAGACATGCGTCACAGTAGAAACATCAGTTAAAGTTTAAATTAGTCAGAAAGTTGGGCTTTACATGTCTGAACTGCCATTTTGTTTTCATCTTGGTTCGCTTTACATTTCCTATACCGTTCATACGTCAACATGGAGGCATTTTATTCTTAGATTGTGATAAAGTTTGAAATTTGGGCTGTGGCTGCATCAGTATAATTCAGTTTTCCCAACTATGCTCCGACAGCTTGGACTGTTTTATGTCAGACTTGTTTTAGATGGCAGAAATTAGCACTTGAAGCGGCTGTTTTTAAGCAAGGGTTTAGACTTGATTTCCCCCTTGATTATTTCTCCCTGATTTTCTAAAAGGCGTTCACTCTGACTGCTGTCTACAGCAGGTAAAATACTGCATCTCAGTGTGAACCCGGGTAGTTGATGATTAGATTTTAGGCTCATTTTCTGCATTATAAAATGAAGTCTCCACTTCCTGAAGTCACTCCTGGGTTTGTTTTTCTTTCTTGGATGAATTAAGACAAGCGAAGCTTTGTTAGCTCTCGAACACCCTGTGAGCTTTATTGTCTGGTAGCTGTTTGTTTGACACTGGAAACCATTTCTGCCTCTTTAACAACTCCAGTTACTCCTTCCTTCCTGTCCACCTGCAGCTGAAACAGTAAAACCTCCCTGAGGAGCAGCCTTTCTTCATTCAACCATTGAACACAGTAACTGTGAATCTTTTGGTTGTTTTTGCTACTTCACCTCTTTTCTGTCATCAGACAAAATGAAGGGCTCAGATTACCATAACCTGTATGGCAGGCCCTTTGTGTATTTATTCAATATGCTTCAAATTGGGCATAAACATTTGGTTGCACTAGTTTAACAAACACACTTACTAGTAACACTTTTGCCCAAGAGAAGTCAAACTAATGGGCAATTTTGTCACACTAGTAACCCAAAAGTCCCAACTAGTGAGCACATGGACCACTGAAGAAACTAGTCAATGACTAGTAAGCATCAAAAACAATTTAATGTTAACTAGTCAGCTCAAATTAAGCCTACTAGTGACTGTCAAATGAGCACTCTCTAAGATCCTCATTAGTTAGCAAGTCAACATTTTAGATACATTAGTTGACAGGTTTACTTTTTTTTTTTTTTTTTTAGACAATAGTTAACTAGTAAGAGCAAATACTCTTTACTTCAACTAGTGAGCATTTTGGGCAACACTAGTTAACATTTTAGGCACACTAGTCAATGAGTTGACATTTTTTTAGCTGCACTAGTTAAACAGTAAGGACAAAAACATGTCAACTAGTCAACTAATGAGCATTTTAGAGTTTATTAGTCAACTAGTTACATTTTTAGGTCACACTAGTTGACCTGCATGCTAGATTTGTGTTGACTAGTTGTGTTTTTTTTATGCTTACTAGTTAACTGGTATGACAGTCATTGACTAGATTGCTCCAGTGGTCCACCAGTGTGTTAAAAAGCAAACTAGTTGGACGTTTGGACTTCTGGTGCGGCAAAATTGCTGACTAGTATGACCTCTGCACCAACTAGTTGTGCCAAAAATGCCACTAGTTGGCAAATAAAGTGTTACTAGTAAGAGTGTTTGTTAAACTCTTGTCCAAATGTGCAGCTAGTGCCGTGTGGACGACAATGACGCTCGATATCAGGGGTATTGAATAAATGCACGAAGGGCTTGCCGTACTGCCGGGCTCATCGCTCATGTGTGGAAGGCTGCAGAGAGAGTGCGATCTCAGGAGGATGTCAGAGCTGCTCTGGCTCTTTGCATTTTTGCTGCAGTGCGCTGATTTCTTTGCTCAAGAGCTTTAATGGCGTCCTCGGCTTTCATCTCGATTGCTGCTGCTTAATCAGACAAACGAGCTCTAATTGGCTTCTTTCAGTCACTGCATGGAGAGCAGCGAACACCTGCAGGCTGTCTGAGTTGTCCTCCTTGATGTCTCTCTTGCACCAGGTTTTTGTCTTCCAGCTTCCCCTGGATGATCTGTCTGTTTCCAGCATCCTATCACACACACGGCCTCTTGAAGAAAAGAGCCCATAAGTTGGGATGTTATAGCTGCTGCAGCTCTTGCCGATGAGTAATTTGAATCAGTCCTGCAGAAGACATCCACCATGTTGTTCTTCTTGCACGTCCATTCGACCAACCCCGACCCTGAGATCAAGCAGAGCGTTTCCTCAGGCCTGCTGCTCCCTGATCACACAAAGTCCTGAGCCACTCCAGACACAGTTTTGGTGATTTTCAGCTCCTGTGTGGTTTCTGTTAAAACTCGGTGGGGTGATATGCACTCCATCAGTTAGCTGGTTTGATGTTGAACACTTTCATGCAAACTGAAGCATTTGCAGAGAACATGGAGTCTGTGGAGACCGAACACTAGAGAAGTTCTGCCGCAGGAAACCTGCAACATTACATCAACTAAGGTGTCATTTCCTGGAAATTATGTCAGCTTTCATTATGAATCTCCCAGGCAGATCTGTGACCTTTTTATGTTATTTCCTCTGGTACAAAACAGATTGAATGACAGACTGACTGAGATTAACTGGATTTTATTGCCAGACTAAAGGCGCAGAAAGGGATCGTTGTGCAGGACTTACTGCTCCTGCTCACCTGAGGGTGTGAATACTTGTGGAGCCGAGCAGGTTACCATGACTCGGCAGTTTCGAGTTTTCACAGGTTTGTGTCGCAGCCTAACACCTCCTCCAACTGTTACGCTGCAAATCCAGTTTTTGCTCCTTAAAAACCGACTCACATCAGGCTTCTTGTTTTCAGCAGTGTGTGCTGGTTTGTCCGTCTGTCTGTTAGCAAGATTACTTAAAAACTAATCAACCTTTTAATGAAATTTTCAGGAAATGTTGGGATCATATGATTTTTAATGACCCCTCTCCAAGTGCTTCTACTTTTACTTAATTTTATTTTTTGAAATGCTGCACAACAGATGAATATTAGGAGCTGAGCGTTCGTTGAAGGAATGCTTATCACCCGCCATCGTTCGTAAGAGAGCTTTAGAATAAGATCTGGTGTTCAGAAATGACAGAACTGTGCCCGTTTGGGTCAAACCTTGAAAATAAAGTTCGGATTAATCTCATGTGACGTTAGTTTGGGTTGTAAGGGACTGTCAGCTACTACCACATCAGTTATAGACACTTTGGTGTTTGCTAGTGGCAGCCATCTTGAATTGGGTTGATTCCTCTGATATTATGAGATATTTTGCTAACAGACTGGTAATAAATGTTGCTCTCTTTAAAAGACGACAAAGTTTGGATCATTAGAAACAAAATCTTTTAAAAAATAGAGGTTTGCTCAACGAATTTTTAAAATAAAATGTAAAAACTTGAGTTTTGCTATTTTTTTACTACAACTAGTTTCCTTTCAGTTTTTCGACGAGCTGCTCATCCATCAGTTCAGCTCGGAGCTGCAGATTTCAGACACATGGATATATTACTTGCAGCGAACCAGTAATTGATTAATTCTGCCTGGAATCAATAATATAAAATGTTTCCTGCCTTTAAATGCTTCCAATTTAATCCTGAGTGTTTCATTAGGACAGCTGAACTTCCGTCATCTGTTCTTAAATACGATCATCATAGCTTGAATTAATGACAATCTAAACAAGCATTTAAGCTAAAAAAAAACATTTAAGAAGGACAATGATGCTCTAATGGAGGCTTTCATGGATCCTGAGCTTTTTGATTTGTGATATTTAAACTCTTTTACAGCATTTCTTTAAAAAAAAGAATAACAAATTACAAAAACAAAAAAATCCTTTGGAACCTGGAAAAACACATTTAAATCATTTATTAAGATGAATTATACGGAAAAATATTAAAAACTCTTTAAGAAAACTGTCCTAATATTTTTCATTATCGTATTTTGTTTTCACAATCAATAAGTTATTGTTTTAAAGCTGATTTCTTCCAACCTGAATAGAAGGTTGGAGCATAAAGACATTTTTTTAAAAGTGTTTGTAATAAAATCACCTGCCACCATCTGCATTTAAAACTGGTAAAGGTTGATCATGTGTTCATCTGTTAGCAAAATAACCACTGAACTACTGGATGGATTTTAATGAAACCTGCAGAAAGTAATTATTGGACGTACCTCTACAATTGATTGGTATTAAGAGTCAACCCGATTCAAGATGGCTGCCACAGCTAACTGACCTTAGAAAACACAAAAATGTCTATAACTCAGTCAGTTTTACAGATATTGTGTTAAAACTTGGCGTGGTTGTAGCCGAGAGTTGTTTGCAACACATACTGCAAGTGCTACACGTTGCATATGATCTTTGCTGAAAATTTCAGCATTAACTGTTGGAGACAACCTCGTTTGTATGTTAGCAAAATATCTCAATAACAACTTTACAGAATTTATTGAAAATTTCAGTAAATATTCACGGGACATACATCTACAGCTGATTAAATTTTAGAGTTGATCCAATTCAAGATGGCTGCCACAGCTATTCAAACTTAGCACACATGAACATGGCTATAACTCAGTCAGTTTTACAGATATTGAGCTAAAATTTGACGTGGTAGCAGCTGAGAGTCATTCCCAACACATACCGATATGGATCTCAGTTTAAAACTCTGGCATGAAAAATAACGGGTGATCTGCATTCCTTCAGGGAAAGCTAGGCCTTGAATTTCGACAGTTTTCAGCAGAGACTGGCCGATCCGCTCCAACAAGGGCGTCCTCTGCTCCCTGCTTTCAGAGAGGAACAAAAGAAGTGATTATCAGCGCTCATGGGTGACTAAAAGCAGCAGCTAAGAAGATTTACTTTTCAATTACTTGCAGACAACAAGAGTTTTGTAATTAATCTTTTCTGTCAGTGCATGCGTTTTGGATTTGTGGACTTGTTTTTTTTTTTGTTTTGTTTTGTTTCCTGCTAATCTTTTCTCATTTGCTCCTTCAGAGCATGATCTGTTTTGGACAAAGAGTGGACACGTTTTTTTGGAAATGAAACTCTGATTTCAGAAAGAAACGAGAGATGACAGCAGCAGTTGTTTCTCAGGAGGTTTATGCTTTAATACTCAACCATGATTCAACACAGGAACATCTGATGGCTTCAACACGAGACATTTACTCCGCAGCCTGGAGACGGACTGTATTTACATGAACCTGCGGGATCTAAACGGGCGGAAAACGTGGCGTTTATGTGCAGGCTCGGGGCGGGGCAGCAGCAGGTAACAAGATGCTTCACGACACAATGATTCACAGTACGTCACAAGTCCATACGCTTACAGCAACCGTATAAAAAAAAAAGGAAATAAGAAACATCAGGGCCTGGTCAAACGGTCCTGCGAGGATGGAGCAACGTCGCCATCCTCTGGCTGCATCACGTCGTCTGCTCAGAGAATAACATCACACTGAACTTCACCGGGTTTCATTCACCTAAAACACTAAGAGCAGCTATCTATCCACCTATCTGAGCAAATATCTACCAGATCTATCCATCTATAGCAGTACAAAAAGATATTCATGACCTGACAGTCGGCTTCAAATGGCTTTGAAAGGAGTGGATCCTTCTGTACAGACTGAGAGGACCATACCAACAACTCTGCATGTTTTAGAACATTTAACAGCGACTGTAGCAGCAGTTTTCAGCAAACATCTTGTGATGATTAAGCTTTTTGAAGTGGGGGTTTATAAAAAGGTTATGAACAATCAATATCCTACCTGTTGTAGATATTTATTTGATAGGATTAGAGTTGAACTTTAACCGAATTGAATCAGGAAGTAATCATCTGCAGCTGATACAAGATGGGTGTTTATAAAAGCTGCTAATAAATGCAATAAAACCTAATAAATCAGTGGTATGGTCCCGAGTTGGGGAGCTAAATTACCTACAGCACGTTCACCAGTAAAAGGAATGAGACTACACCCTGAAGAGATGAACCCTGTTTGAAAATAAACACACGACTTTTTATAAAAAGCTAATCCGAAGACGAGTGTCGCCTGCTGAAGGAGATTATCTACATATTGGGCCTAAATATGACACGTTGTGTTGGTTAGCTGTTAGCTCACACAGAGGACACATAAACGGGTGGAATTAGCATAGATTCATGTGTGACCGTCTTTAAAATGTCCCTCAGGTATTTTTTTTTTTTTTTTTGCAGATACTACAATCCTTTTAAAAACATGCCGTGCTGATTTTTTTTGTTTTTGTTTTAGTTTTACAGATCTTTATCAGTGACAGGTCTCAGTTAGCATGCTGATAAATCTGTCATTCTAAACGACCCTTCAGTCTCTGTTCTGTCTCACATACAGGGTAAAGAGAAACACACTCTGTCTGACGATGAGAAACACTTCATAACAGCAGGTTTGAACGAGACTTTAAGCTGAAGCATCTTTTTTTTTCATTCACTCCTTCCTCTCCTCAGGTGGTCACGTGGCACAGGTGGTAACCAGCGGCATGGCCTCCGTCAGACCTCAATTTGTTTGTTTTTGTTGCCGTCCGCTGCGTGGTACGTGTGTGTTTTCATGTGAGACTGCTGATCAGTGCGTAGGTGTGTGTGTTTGTGTTTGACCTCGCTGGTTTCTTTGTATTTGAGCTTGCCGTGCTCGTCTGCGTGCGAAAGGTCACTGCCGGCGTGCGGCGTCGAGACGGCGCGCGCCTCCTCCGGACGTCCGTGCGTGTCCGTGACCTCGTCGATCCAGCTCCTGAAGCGGCTGACTCGCGTGTACAACGCAGGGACGGAGGGGTCGGAGCAGCCGTAACCGCCGGCGACGACCCCGGTGAGGACCCATCTGCCCCTCTCCTCCTGGCACACCAGCCCGCCTCCGGAGTTGCCCTGGCAACCGTCGCTATGGAGGAGGCTGGTGTCTGGAGGGCTGCCGGCGCACAGCGTGCCGTGACTGGAGAAGCTGTTGCCATAGCGCTTCTTGCATTGCCATGACGACATCAGAGGGACCCAGGAGGCGATAACAGAGTCTGGGAGAAATTCAAAGATTACACATCAGGATTACTGAATTGTTCTTTTCGCCTCATGAACCAGTAGATGGATTTTAATCAAATGTGCAGAAAAAATTCACTGGATGAACATCGACAACTAATTAGAGATTGGAGGCAACCTGATTCAAGATGGCTGCCACAGCCAACCAATCTTAAGAAACACAAAAATGGTGACAATTCAGTCAATTTTAGATATATTGACCTTGTGGTAGTAGCTGAGACTGATCCCTAACTTCTCTGAGCACTAATAGATTGCACAAGATCTTTGTTAGAAATTAACTAACTATTAGGAGTCAACTCTGTCTGTTAGCAAAATATCTCATGAAACTTTCAAGGAATTATCACTGGGTTTACATCTACAGCTGATTACTCAACCCGAAAAAGATGGCTGCCTCAGATAGTTGACATTAGCGAACACAAAAATGGCTACAGTTCAGTCGACGTCACAGATATTGAGCAAACATAGATGTGGTAGTAGCTGAGAGTGGCTACAACTCCATCATTTCTCAACATAAGATGATCTTAGTCTAAGAGGTGGGTGATTCCTTCAAGGAATGCTAAGCTTTTAATTTAATAAATCAACACTTTACACCCTGAACTGATCAATTAAGTCATTAATTAATAAATAATTAATAATATTAATGATGATGATAAGTAAAATGTAAAAATGGGATTATAACTCTGAGTTTAACTTTTGATGGTCACATTTTCAGTGGCTGTTATATTTCATGTAAAACCTCTAAATCTAACCACATGATGGCGCCAAAGTGACACTCAGAGAACCATAATTATTCTCTTATTTTATTTGTTTTTTACATATTGTTTTGACTTTATTGTGTTCCAATAATCTTCCTGTGTTTTACACATTTAAATACTTTTGTTTGTGTTTTAAGCTGCAATTTTTTATTTATATTTATTGAACACTGGCATCAATTCTAGTTTCTCAGACCCACTAAGAAATTTATACTTGATCTTTATGCTTTGCTATTGTCTTGTAAAGCCACAAAACGCTAGAAAAGAAAAGAAAAAATACTGATTGCATAACCGTGGCCAAAACTACTACTAATTTTAGTGACCAGACTGTTGATTTTCCTTGTTTTTATTATTTTACTTTTTTTTGCTTGTTTAGGAACAAAAACAAATATATATTTCTTTGGCTTTTAGAAACTCAAAGGAAATGTGTAGAAAAATACAAATGTAAGCAGTGTAAAAGATTTGAATTAGAACACAATAATACATATAATAAATACATACCTACATATATATATATATATATATATATATACGTATATATAAAATGAACTACATGTATATAATTACATATATAACTACAATAACTACATGTATATATAAATCAATTTATTTACAGTAAAAGTATTTGTAGCTTTAACAGTACTTTTGTGTCAAAGGTCATCTTTCAATATAAAAATATATGATTATAAATCTTTCTCTTATTAAAAATTCTAACATGTAAGTAACCAAAACCTGCAGTTTATTCTGATTTAATAATTAAGACGTGAAACCTGCACTGAAATGAGCCGATCACACACTAAAATGTGTAGTTTTATAAAAACTAACATACATCTTAAACCAGATTTCCTGTGAAAAATGGTGCAAAACGTGTGGATGCTGTTTGGCCTAAAAACGAAACAGAAAAACACAAACCTGGTCCTGTCCAGCTGGTGGTAACCATGACAACACAGGAAGATGGCACCTTTTCTCCTGTTGCAGCTTCAGCAGCCGGGAGGCACGCTGCGTTAGCGTTGGGTTCAAAGGTCAGACAGTGACCCTTGGTGCTGGGCAGCTTCAGCAGAGCCAAATCGTGGCCTCCGCTCTGACCCTTGAACTTGCGATGAACCACCACCTGCTCCGGGGTGAGACTCTGCTCCGACGCTCCGATTCGAACCACGTACCTGGACGGATCGGTGCCAAACCTGCAGCGTAGCGACAGGAAGGAGGTCAAAGCAAAAACGGTCCCCTGCAAACAGGAAGTGATTTACAGGTAAGAAGAGGATTTACCTGCTGAGGCAGGATGCAGACGTCAGCACCCAGCAGGGGCTGATCAGGGTCCCACTGCACAGGGGCCCCCCGACCACTTCCTGAGTCTGAAGCCACACCGACACCTGCCATGGCCATGATGTCCTGAGAGATAAGACAAGGAGTTTATTTTAAATATATATATATATATTAAAGTTTCTAACAGGGTGAGTCTGCAGTGTCATCATGCAGTGTCACCTGGGTCAACTTTATAATGTCAGAGTCTCTGAAATGGCAGGAAACAGAACTTATTTTTCTTTCTTTCCTTTTCTTCAAAACAAAGGACTTTTGTAAACTCTTTAAGTAAAACTAGAGAAAGAGCAGCTTCTGCAAAGATGCAGTGGGATTTGCTGAAACTGAGTTGTTCAGGCTTAAAAAAGCAGAAGACTAGCTAAAACCTTAAAGTAGCAAAAGTCTAATGATAAGCAAGAACCTAAATGTGGCAAAACAGTAGCTAGAAGCTAAAAGGAGCAAAAGACTAGCTTAAAACAGCTAAAAGCTATAAGTAACAAAAGGTAAACTAAAAGGCTAGAAGTAGCAAAACAGTAGCTAGAATCTAAAATTAGCAAAATGTAAAGTAGAAACTAAAAGCAGCAAAAGGCTGGCTAAAACCTAAAGTACTGAAAGGGTTAAAGCATTAAAGGCTAACTGAAAGTAGCTACATTTAGCTATATATAAAACTAACATAAGCAGGCAAAAATAGAGTGAGTCTGCTGACAGATTTGGAAGAGAATCAGGTTTTTGAATTAACTTAATGTGATTCTATTAAAAAGATTTGTAAATGAAGTTAAATATTTTAAAAGGTATAATATTTGCAAAAAACAAAAGTCATAGCACCCATCTCCTGAATGAGCTGAATGTTTTCATGTATAAATAACCCCCCCTGATTTAGAGTTCACACAAATATTAAATTTCTTGATGCTGCAGTTTTCACTGACTACCACTAGAGGGAGCCCATGCACCATCAGGGTTACCAGGACCACAGTTTGAGAACCCTGATTCTTTAGAGAAGTCCTTGTAACTTTGGGTCAATTTGACCCGAAGGCCATGGCAGGGTTAAGTCTGGTGTTTGATCCTGCCGTACCTGAGCATGTTTTCCTCCCTCTGGTTCCTCCTCTTCCCGTCCTCCTCCACCAGCTTCCTCTGCCCACAGCTCGTATCCTGATGCTCGGTCTTCAGCGCCGACTCTCGCGGCGTGACGTCACACCTCACGCCTGCGTCCTGTCTGCGCCTGCAGCCCTGGATGTTCTGGCCAAGTGTGGGGCACTCTCCCAGGAACTCCTCCTTCCCCGTGCACCTCACCTGGTCCAGGTGGATGGGTCCCTTCCCCTGACCGAAGCCTCCGGCTGCTACCGCCCCACCACTGAGGAGGAGACGTGTGAAAGAACATGAGTTATTTTAAACAAGAATTCATGTTCATTCATTCTTTATGTAAACACGGACCTGTGTCCAAGCTGTCTGCACACCACGGCGGCGTTCAGGTCATTCCAGCCCGAGTCGCAAATACTTCCCCAGTCTCCATGGAGATACACCTCGACTCGACCTTCCTTCCTGCTGCCGCCACCCACGAGACGCACCAAGGGACCTGGCAGGATGAAAACTCTCATTCATATTCATGCCTGAGCCTCGACAAAGACCAGAAAGCAGCGGCGGAGAGAGTTATGTGTTCACTGGCAGAGTTAAATGTCATCTGTTGTCTTTTTTTGGACAGCTATTCTCATTTTAATGACCTGAGCATGTTGACAGGCGGAGGAGAATCCCTGAAGTGCAGAGCGAGTAAAAAAAACTTTTTTTCTATTAACATGTCACTGAAACAGTTTGAGCTGCCAGTGTGTTGAAGTAAACATGCAAATTATACAGCAGACTGTGTGGTTCGATCGGGGATACTGTGCTGTCCATGTTGCACAACATGAACAAAATTAGCAACAAAAAAACTGAGAGTAAAAACTTTATGGAGATAAATGGAAACACAAGAAAACCCAGTCTTCTCTGGAGCTCTATAACTCAGACATACTTCAGAGTAGAAACATCATTTAAAGTTTAATCAGGTCATAGAAAATTGGACTTTACATGTCTGAACTCACATTTTGATTGCTTTTATGGTTTTTACACAATCACAGTTTGAGTTTTATGGTTTTTACAGATTTTTTCCAGTAAATGTTCAACTGACACTAACGTTTGAGCTGTCTAAAATGTTTGAATGTTTCGCAAACTAACTCTTCTTACTTCCACAACTCTTTTTGGTACATATACGAATTATACATCAAAACGTGGGGATTTTTGCCTTCTTTCACCCAGTGTGTCTCTCACTGATATAAGGCTTAAGGTTTTCTTCCAAATCCCCCCCAGAATACAGAGAGTGCACACCAAGGCTTCCACAAATTCGATTATATTTTAGCTCTTTTTTTTTTCTTCAAATTCAAATCTTTTTAACTTGTCATACCTTCTACATAAAACACTTTAGACACATACAAATTACCATGTGTGACTGTCAGAGTCTTCAGTCACTTATGGTTCAAATGTTTTTAAGATCAGTGAGTTTGAGGTGTTGTGTCTTACCTGTGGACGGCGCAATGACAGGCACCTCATTGGTCTCCTGGACGGGTCGTCCTCTGCAGCGGACGCCGACGTCCTCGCTGTGGGAGCAGTCGGTGCGACCCCAGATTCCGTGGCGACAGTCGAGCAGCGACGTCTCAGACCCCTCGCAGTGGACGTCGTCCAGGAGGATCAGGCCGACGCCCTCACCGAACGCCCCGTCTGCTACGACCTCAGCGTGACCCCTGAAGGTAAACAGGCTTTAATATTCATCAAGGACAGCAGTGGTTTTAATCTCATGTCAGACAGATTTGACATAAAACTGTCTCAAAGCGATCATTGCATGAATCAATCAATTCAAGATGGCTGCCACAGCTTGACTTCAATTGACTATTACTCAGTCAATTTTACAGATACTGATCCAAAATTTTGCTTGTTAGCTGACAGTCAGCCTCAAAACATACTCTCCAAAATCAGTCTTTCTTATTTTAAAATTTCTGACATGAATGGTTTTGGGGCAATATGCATTTATTTAATAAATGCTAAATTATTGTATTAAATGTTATTTTTTCCTCATCTGCCTGGTTTCTGCATTTGGTTTCTTTGTTACTTGAATTCAAACACCCTGACGTTATCGTTTGTTTTGTTTGTGTCAATTCAGGAAACTAAAAAAATGATTTTATTTTTGTCCAATCTGTGTTTAATTAATCCTAAATAAATAAACAACCAGATAGTCTTCATCTCAGAAATTCATGCATAGCCGAGCACCTTTAAGAGTGCTAAATAATGTTTTTATTTAATTCTGAGATTATTATTCCTTTATGGTGATAATTGGATTTTAAAATCAAATTTTATTTTATTAAACTAAATTCACGTCATGAAAAGTTGCCTGCGACCTCGTTAGTGTTTGTACCTGTAGCCCAGCTGTCTGCAGACCACCTCTGCGTGCTGCTGGGTCCAGTGGTCATCACACACCGTCCCCCAGTCTCCGTTGTGAAAGACTTCCACTCGACCCTCCCAGGGAGTGTCTCCGCCCACCAGACGCACCACGCCATCTGAAGGCAAAAATCCACTCTTAAAAAATGCTAAAACTTTCATTACATTTAAATTTCAGATCAATTATTGATCATGTTTCGGTTCCATGAATCGATTCGTTTCCTCATAAATCCTGCTCCTGCTGCTTCGTGCAGGAATGATTTATTCATGTTCAGGAGATAAAAATAACAGCTTTGGGTCTACCACTGTGTGTGTGTGCTGTAACCTGTATAAGGACTGCAGGAGACCCCAGCGTCCTCCATGTGGTCACAGTTGTGCTGCTCCCAGTCTCCATGGGGACACTGATCCAGGAACAGCTCGTTTCCGGTGCACTTTACAGCATCCAGCAGGATGGGTCCTGAGCCCTGACCGAAGTGGGCCCACGACCACGCCTTCGCTACTTCCCTGCAGCACAGTCACACAGTTTGGGTGAAGACTGGACGTCTCATGTGGTTAAACTGGTCTGAACTGTTTCTGGGAAGAAACTGGTCTTTCTATAGGAACGTCTCCAGCACAACAGTTTGAGTTTTTCGAAATGGAAAATTTTTCAAGTGTTGACTTTACTAAGATGGTCCCCCTCTTACTATCAAAGTTAAACCAAAATCCACAATGTCAACAGTCATAAATCTTAAGAAATTTCAAACCAAACAAACAGACTCTGAACTCTGAGTGCGTTGCTTTTTTCAAATTTGTTAATTCAAATTTGTACTTGGACATTTTAAAACTCAGTATTTTTGTTTGTTAAGCATTTGTCCCTGCATTTATCTTCAGCCGACTTGACCATTAGATTTTATATTTACTGCTCTTTCTAAAAAAAAAATCCATCAGACAGCTGCAGCTGATCCAGAACGCTGCTGCCCGAGTCCTCACAAGGACCAAGAGAGCCAATCATATCAGTCCAGTTCTGGTTTGCTCTGACTTCCTGTTGCTCAGAGAATTGATTTTAAAATACTGCTGCTGGTCTACAAAGCACTAAACGATCTGGGTCAATGGTTCTATGAACCACTGAGACCTCTGAGGTCTCTTGGATCAAATCTGCTCTCTGTCCGCAGTGCTTTTATGCACCAAATATTTGGAGCAAACGCCCAGAAAACTGCTGGACCGCTCCGACTGAGAGTCCTTTAAAATGAGGTTGAATACCATCCTGTTCTATGCTGCATTTTACATTTCTTTCTTTTATTCCAGCTCTTATTCAGAGCTTGCTTTTAATTTTTAATTTTATGTAATGTTCTTTCTTTGAGAGTAATTTCACATTTCTGTCTGTCTGTATGGTGTTTTTGTTCTTTTGCAGTTTGTCACAATGTTTTTCATTGTTTATGTGAAGCACTTTGAGCTGCTAAAATGTGCTTTATAAATAAAACTGCTCTGCGTTGCCTTAAACCTTTTAGCACTGACCTATGAATCATTTAAAACAAGCCTCTAACTCAAGGGATGAACCTGAAGAATGCAAATTGGACAAATGGAGACCCAAAGTCAGAATATCAGGTGTAGAAACTGACCTACAGTAAAAAACTGTTTCTGAAAAAGATTTCCTTCACCAACAGATAAAAATCCACCAATGAGCTGATATTAACTTTATGTTAAGGAGACATCTTTGGGAATCACAATTTATTAGTTTGTCAAACTGTGTGATGTTTTATCATTTTGCTTAAATGCAGGAAATTGGAACAAATTTAGTTTGTGCCTAAATTTACTAAGTTATCTCTTATGTGTTGACAACGCCGGTTCAACTTTTGCTTCAGTGATTCATAGATCAGAGTTCAATCCCTTAACAGAAAACAAAAAATATATATATTTTCTTTTATTGTCAGATACGTAGACTGAGCTGAAAACGTCAGAAAAGCCAACACAGATCCAAAGAAAAGCCCTCAGAAAGTCTTCCTTCATGGAGACAAAATATAAAGACATAAGAGTTGCTCAAGACTTTTGCACAGTGCTGTAAGTGAAGAGTGTTTTAATTATGATATCTCAGTATTTTCTACAGGAAACTGAAAAATCTAAATGTTTCTCATGTCTGCTGCAGCTCCCATCAACGTCAAATGCTAAAAAAAGTCAATATTAGTCACAGAAACGGTTAATAAATAGCAACACGGACGCTGCTGATTCATCCTCATGACTTATTAATGACAGATGCTATAAAAGATTTATGATGTTTTTGTCTCGATGTGTTTCTGCTTGTTTGTTTAAACCTAAAATAACTGTAGGTGATTTTGTTTAAAGCACAGAAAGCAACAGAAACCAGGTGTTTTTGTGCTGTGGAAACCCTTCCACATATTATCATATTTATTAAAATAGATTCCTGTGCTTTTGAGTCCTATTGAAGGACAAATTTGAGGATTTTTAGTAGTTTATTCTCATAGACCATCATATTAATAGGTATTCAGTTGGAAATGCTCCTGCATACGTTCAGATAATTGAAGTTAAATATTTTAATTTCCATGTAAAATGATTTGTGATTAAATGTTTTTACCAGTGCTTTAATATCTGAGAGCTTCCTATCATCTCCACAGAGAGGTTAGAAAAATGTGTCAGTGTTTGACACATAAACACTGCGAAGAGGAGAAACTAAACCTTGTGGGGGTAAAAACATATTTTTGTGTCGTTTTGTCAAAAGTGTCAGCCTGCATGCAGCTGTGTGAGAACCTGCACATCACTGTCAGGTTATTTATTATTTACAAGCACAAACACAGATGGCGAGGCGTCTCCTGTGTTTTGGGAGATGTAATGTAACCTGGCGTCGAACACAGGAGCGTTTCACTCTGCAGCTACAACTTGTTTGCTGTTTGACACCCAGAGCTGCGAGCAATGTTTCTGAGTGCACAGGAGGCGACCCGGGCTCGGATTAAACCCTGAACAAACATGGATTCTGATCCGAACAAGCCTTTCTGTGTCAGCGCTGCCTGTCCTGATAGATGTTAAGTCAGCGCTGCGGCGATGCTGTCGGCGTACCCGAAACCAAGCTGCCTGCACACCACTTCTGCGTCCCTGTCGTCCCATTGGTCATCACAGACCGAGCCCCACCGCCCTGCGTGAAACACCTCCACGCGACCTTCAAAGTCCTCCTCGCCTCCAACCAATCGCAGAGGAGGTCCGCTACCTGAGGGAGGAGGGGAAACACACACTTACTTTCCTCACAGGAATGCATATCGCCCACCGCCTTTCATATCAGATAACATTATCAGGAGTCTCACAAGTATGTGTTGTGACTGACTCTCAGCTACTACCACATCAAATTTTAGCTTAATTTCTGTAAAATCAACTGAGTTACAGCAAATTTAGTGTTGGCTAATATTAGCTATCTGTGGCAGCCATCTTAACATAAGTTGAGCCCAAATGTTAATCTGTAGATGTGCAGCCAGTGATTCATTTTTGCAAGTTTCGTTAAAATCAATTTAGTAGTTCATGAAATATTTTGCTGACAAACAAACAGTTAAAGCTATAAATTTAAGCAAAAAGCTTCAACAATCAGTAGAACTTATATGTTGTCAATGATTCTCGACCACAACAAATTTCAGCTCAACATCTCTAAAATTGACTAAATTATAGCAAAGTTTGTGTTTGTTTAAGGTGATTTGGCTGTGGCAGCCATATTGAATTGGATTAGATCCAGAAGTTAATCAGCTGAAGATAAATCCACTGGTTATTTCCTGGAAGTTTAATTGAAATCCGCCCAGATATTTTGGGAATAGACAGTTTACCCTAAATAATTTATGACTAAATTTTAAAGAACGCTTTGACACCATCTGTTAGAGCTCAGATTGTGTGCTGGGGAGCAGTCTTGTAACTAAATTTTAGGTCAGTATCTGTAAAATTGGCTTAGTTGTGGTCATTTTTGTGTTTTATAAGGTCGGCTGACTGCGGCGTCCATCTTGAATTTAGTTGACCCCAGAGTGAATCAGCTGTAGATGTATTTGTCTAGTGGTTCATGACATATTTTGGTAACGGACACACACATACATGAGCAAAAACATTGTCTGAAAGGCAAAGGTAGGCGATAATCAGCTATACTTTATACAAAAGGATCTGATTTTAATAAAATAAACAACATCCATATCTCATCATTGGTGGGCAGGAATATTCAGGTCTGGTTGCCATAGCAGTGAGGAAGTCACGCTGACCTTCTGGTGGTGCGCACGCCGCTGCCGCCTCGTTTCCATGGCTACAGTCGCCGGTGACGAACGTCCTGCTCCGGCACTTGCTCAGGGTGGCCTCGTCTCCACGGCAACCCAGCCGCTCGTAGTGGAAGAGGCCGGAGCCAGAGCCGAACTGGGAGTGCTGCAGCGCCATGCCGATGTCACTAACAACAGCAAAATCAAAAAACAAATAATTTGATTTATTTCCAGTTTTTAATGCTCAGGACACAAGACCGAACTGAAGTGGCGATACGATGCACTTCACCGCCTTTCTTCAGCAAGCCAACAGATTAACAAACTGGATTTTTATAATTACTAATTCACAAAATCGGACTTAATTGAATTGGTTTATAACAACATTGAACTGAAATGTAATGATTGAAGTTATGATTCTTCTTAACTGGATCATGACTGATTTTTTAATAAGACTTGTTGGACTGAAAAGAACAATGTTTCATCAGAAAATTTGGCCTCAGCTGAAGTTTACTAAACAAGTATCTGAATTTAACGGAACTGAAATTAAAAAATGAATTGAACTAAAATGAACTAAACTGGCTGTAATATAAATTAACTAAATTTAATTCAGTTTAAATCATCTGATTTGATTACATTGAGATTAACTGGGTCAAACTGATTAAAACTCAATGAAAGAATTTTAAACAGAAAATTGAAAGCCACTAAAAATAAATCAATTAAACTCGACAAAATCAAATAAAACTGATATCATTTGTCTTGAATCATTTGAACTGAGCTGCTTGGGCAGAAAGTCAATACAATAATTGGGATTCTTTTTTTAAACAGATTTTTTCTACTTTTCTGTCTTTATTATTCTGATTTTAAAAAATGGAAATACCACACCACGCCACCAGGTGGTGGGACCGTTCAAATGAACGACCAAAACACAGAAAAATAACATTTCTAGCCTGGCTCAACAAAACTTCTTTTTGTTTTAATTTTTACATTTTAAATTTCACGATTTCAGCACCTAATCAAAGTTAATGGGGACAGGAATGAGATAAAGTGTAGAAGTTTTTAAAAAGCTCCACATCTTGAATCAAGAACCGAGATGTAAAGATCTCCTCTTTGGAAAGAGTTTTTAAAAGTCTAATTTGCTCCCTGACAAAAACTCAATTTGTGCGCGGACGAAAAGTACAAACGCTGCAGAAAGTCTGTTTAATTAAAGAAAATAATCTAAAGAGCTGAAGACATGTCCTCAATTAATTTAAATTAAATATCTTGTAACCAAATTTAATTAAACTTTAAAAAAGCAGCTTAGACAGACTCATCTGCCTTCCTACCCCAGACCCAGCTGCCGGCAGATCACGCTGGCGTCTCTATCGGTCCAGTGGGAGTTGCACACCGCCCCCCACTGGCCATTCAGGTAAACTTCAACCCTCCCACTGCCAGACAGTGAGCTGCCAACCAGACGGACTGCACCTAAAAACCAGAGGAAACACTTTGAAAACCCAGCAGTGACACGAAGGCAACACCAAACGCGTGGACGCACCTTGGTGGCAGTCGCAGTAAGCCCAGCCGATGGCTCCGGAGTTCTGTCTGAAGAAGCACCACGGGTTGGACTCGCGGTCCGGGTTCCTGCAGTAGCTGTGGTCCCCCAGGCCCCGGCCCGGGTACTGCATGACATAGTCTGGAAACTCAGTCCACTTCAGACACGGGGCACCAGAGTCGGTCTGGGACACGGTGCCGTTGTAATACCCCAGCTCGGTGAATCCCTCAGAGCAGGACAGAGGCACTGCACACAGAGGAGGAAGAGCAGGGATGAGGGAATGCTGAGGGTCAGAGAGGACGGTGCGAATAAGAGGGACAGTTTGCGAGGAGAAGAGGAGTGGAACTCATCTTCAAATCCCATTATCCCCATGTCTGTATTTCATCTGGACATAAAAAGCCAACATGAGTGATTCTCACAGTCTGTCCAGGATCCCGCCTGATGTATTCACCCCGCTGATCCGGACTGAGGAGGACATCAAACCGGCCCTAATGTAACGCGGGGGTGACCAGCTACCCCTGAGTAATCTCCTCTGAGAGGGAAGAATGAGAAGAGTGAAGCTCAGACAGGCTGTTAAGAACCGCCGACATCAAAGACGAGCGAATTAGGCCACAAAATGTAGAGCACTTTATGTGCTGGAGCTTATTAGAAACCTACAGATGCTTTCATGAAGAGGACAAAACGAGCCCAGCAGAAAGCTGACGAGACTCTGACTGAACTGCAAATGATGCATTCACTGTACCCTGGAAAAAAGGAAAACAACTCTTTGCTTTACTACAAACTATAATAATATAAAAATAATTTACAAATAGTAATATATTTTCAAATTTTAGCTGTTTCACTAATTGTAACTCTTAGATTTGCTTTAATTACTGTTAGTTCTTGGCTAGTTTTACTAATTTTACCTTTTAGCTACTATTATAGCAACAGTTTTTATTTCGGTTTTGTTACAGTTTTGTTCTTTTTAGCTTTGCTCATTTCTTTTTCTGTATAATCAGAAAACCAGCACTATATCAGCTTTGTCATTTGCTCAGCTGCTATCAAGACCTATTAGTGATCAAAGTCTATATTTTTTCAAGTTATTTTTTAAAATATACAACTATGATAGGATAGAAAACTGTGGTAAAGTCGGTGTTATGCATTCAGGTGCTCAGGTACAAATGTGCGTTAAAGAGTGTGTTCAGGAAAAAGGAATGAACTCTGAGTTTGAAAAACACTTCATATTTAAACTGTTAAAGTGCAGTAAGCCCAGGGAAAAGCGTCTATGTGACGAGTAGGGATGGGTGAAAGCCCACAGATCCTTTATAGCACTTCAGTGTCCGTGAAAGAGTTTCTGTCTTTGTCACTAAATCTGCCAGCTTTTTTAAAAAAACATCACAACTTTCAGCCCACTCTCACGTCGGGCTGAAAGTCGACTCATGCAGCATTCTGTCTAAAAAGAGAAATCAGATCCTACTGCCAAACTGCAAACAATGACAATTAAAGTATTTGAGAATAAATTACAGAAAAAAACCAAACATCTGAAACCATCTGCTGGACAAAAAAAAACATTTAAGGAGGAAGTTGTAGTACTATTACTACATATTTAACCAAAACAGATCACAGATATTTCATCATGGACTCAGAAAACTTTGGCAACGTGTAAAAAGTTGACACATCTGTACTTTAAAGTAACTTGCAGTGATGAAATATTAAAGTGAAAGTTCAGATCTTTTGAAGTATGGTTCTGTAGAATAGTTACAGTTATCTTACCTGATATATATATATATCACTGTTTGGAGGGAGAAAAAGAAGCTCTGTTCTGTTCAGATTGATGAGCTAATGGCTAGTCTAAGAGGACCCAAGTGGACCGCTGCAGTCATTAAAACCTTAAATCATCTCAAAACTTTCCTAGCAGTTTAGGTGAACAATATAATAGAAACTGATGCACATTTACACTCATTTATGTAAATGTGGGGCTGTGGCTCAGGAAGTAGGGGCTCATCCTGTAACCAGGGCGTTGCCAGTTCGAACCCCCACTCTGTCCGTGTCCTGGGGCGAGACACTTCTCCTGCCTTGCTGATGATCTGGGGCAGACTGACAACGTAGCTCATCACCAGTGTATGAATGAATGATTGTAGTGTGAAGGGATTTGGGGTCCTTGGACTGGATAAAGTGCAAGCCATTTACCATAGTGACAGCAGCAGTTAGCTGTAGCAGAGTTTTCTTATTTTGCAGGAATAACCGTGCAATGCATGTAATAATGTCTCGTTTGCATGTCTTTTCCTTTTCTTTGTTTACAAGCTCTCCTTCCAGTCTTTTATTGCACGTATCTGCAGCCTTATCCTCTACCTTTGAACTTTTTTCTTTCATATAAAAATAATCTGAAAGTCTAACCGCCACAATAATAATAGATAAAAAAAGAACATGCAGCATTTTTTTTTCAACTTGTACTGGGGTGTGTTTTACTTAGAGAACTTTGGTAGTTCTTCCACCTTGAAGCTTTTGGGGGATTTTTTTTTCTTTTTTTTTTTTTAAACGCCAAACTATGATTAATGGCGGAGGCGTTCCAGCTTTGGAGGAACAGTCTTATCTCTAAAACACACACAGCTTGGCCATCCAGCAACATTATCTCCTCACTGCAAGACCTAAATGCCCACAGAACACACACACACACCAACACACAAGCTTAGTTTCACTTTGGATGAAGATAAAAAGGGAATGAGAGTGTGAGACATGTCCTGAAATCAAAAAGGAAGCTATGAGTGACAAGGGTTTGTTGTTATTTATTTATTTAGTTAGTTAGTATCAGGCATTTCCTTTTAGTCATTTGATCACACACAAATAATGATGTCTGTCCCTTTAAGAAACTCCAGGAAGAAACCGAAAGTGTTCAGGCCTTGGAAAACACCTAGTTGTTGCAATCCAGGCACACCAGAGAACAAGTAAGTAGGTCTTTTCTTAGTCAAACTGTCCATGTATCATACAGCTACTAAACTTTGTGGTTTTGGGATCTGTAATTTAACTTCTGCTACTCACAGCTACACACCTGCAGCCTTACAGACCAAAGATCTGATAAAAAATGAGCTGTCTTCCTGAGCAGGCTCAGTTCTGTAAACAAAGAAATCCTCATGAAATTGTTTTAGGGGTTAAGGCTGGACTGTTTAACCTTTGAGCAAACGTGGATAAAAACTAAAAACAGTCACACGTGTATCATGTGAGCCAGATTTGAACATTTTGTGAGGTCTTTCTTTTCATGTTTGTGTTTTAAAGTTACTATGAATATTAAACAAATAAGCTCTTAAAAGCAGCCTTTCAGAATCCAATCTGAAGATAAAGTTACTTTCTTTAAAACTTTAATATTGCAGAGTGTTTTCTCCCAGTGCACGATTTTTGTCGATTTAGAATATGAAAAAGCAGGACAATATAACAACGAATATGGTTTCAAACAAACATTAAACTGACGACAATCAGTAGATGTTGAGCGTAGCCTGTTTGTTTACAAGTCTTTGAAAAGGATAGAAATTAAAGTCCTGGCATTCCTTAAAGTAATGCATATCATGAGCCATCTTTCATGATAGGGTTTGAGATTTAAATCATCTTATGCTGAGAAGAGACAGAGTCAACATTCTTGAAATATCAACAAATTTGCAAAATGTTACAGTACGGGTTGTGCATCCTTCTCAGCTACGACCACAACAAATTATAGCCTAATATCCATAAATCTGAATGTGTTGTAGCCATTTCTGTGTTGCAGCCAGCACATAATAATAAAATTAGGACCGGTTTAGTCATGGGAAGCTAATTTAATTAAAGAATTTGTAATTTAACATGTTATTATTATACAAATCCAGCAACTCAAACTGTTAAACTGAAAGGGTTCAAGTGAGCAGAAATGGTTTATTAAATAATTAAATGGGTAAAAGTTTGAGCACTAAAATTAAAACCTGTAACTTTGTCAGAATCGCACATCTGAATTTGACCTTTTGAGCTGTTGTTCAAACATTTAAACAATGATTTTAGTTTATTAAAAAAAAAAGAAAAAATGTAAGCAAGAAGGTTTTGTCTACAAGTCTTCTAATCTGCTCTCTAATATTCTACTTAAAAGCTTTTTTATAAGCAACAAAACTGTTGTCATTTTTTCCCTCTAAAATGTTAATGTGAGTTTTCTGTGTGTTTTTAGAAATGGCGTCCAGCAGCAGTCTGTCCGAGGACCAGTTCCTTTGTCCCATCTGTCTCGAAGTCTTTTTTAAACCAGTTTCCACACCATGCGGACACAACTTCTGCATGTCCTGCATCACATCCTACTGGGACGACACGCCGGTCTGGCAGTGTCCGATCTGTAAGGAGGATTTCCCAAAGAGGCCCAATCTGAAGGTCAATACTTTCATTTCAGAGCTGGTGTCACAAGTCACGTCGCTGCATGTGACAAGTAGCCCCAACCGGAGTCCGGCTCAACGGCAGGTTGGCAGCGATGTGCACTGTGACGTCTGTCCCGACAGCCAGAACGGTGCTGTCAGATCCTGTCTGGAGTGTCTTGCTTCATACTGCGACAGACACCTGGAGCCACATTTCGTAGCTTCTGGACTGAAGACACACACACTGGTGGAGCCTACGGTGAACTTGGTGAGCAAGGTGTGCAGGAAGCATCACAGGCTGCTGAATCTGTTCTGCAGAAACGACAACTCGGTGCTGTGCGACTTCTGCGTCTCCGCAGAACACCCGAGCCACGACATGGTTCTCGTGCAGAAGGGATACTACGCAATGAAGGCCCAGCTGGGGCAGTCTGAGGCCAAAGTGCAGCGGATGATTCAAGAGCGGCTGCAGAAGGTCCAAAACACGAGGACGTCGGTGAAGCAAAGCAAGACGAAGGCGAAAGAGGTGATGGCGAACGGCACTCGGGGCTTAAAAGAGCTGGGGTTGGAGATTAAGAAGATCCAAACGGAGCTCATCAAGGTGGTGGAGGAGAAGCAGAAAACAGCGGAGGAAAAAGCAGAGGGATTTATTAGGGATTTGGAGACGGAGATTTGTGACTTGAAGGCAATGGCGAAGAACATGGAGAGACTACAACAAACTAAAGATCAGTTCAGTTTTCTCCAGAGTTACTCAAACCTATCCCGACTGCCACACACCAAGGACCTGTCCATGTTCAGCTTTACGCAGCACCTGGAGTTACAGCACATGCACAAATATCTCAGAAACTCCATTTCTCAGCTGCAGGCACTACTGATTCAAATAAATGAACAGATAACTAAATTCTCAGACAGCTCAGAAGATGTATCAAACACTGTCACGCTCAGATACATGCAGCAGTACGAGGTGGACATCGTCCTTGATCCGGACACAGCTCACCCTCTGCTCAGTTTGTCCGCCGACGGCAAACAAGTCAGGTACAACACGGGTACGGGTCTGTGGGGAAACCAGGTTCTGACTCCCAACATGTTCACCACGCACCTCGCGGTTCTGGGACGGAGAGGCTTTATGTCCTGCAAGTTTTATTTTGAGGTTTGCGTCGGTCAGAAGACCGAGTGGTGTCTGGGCGTGGCCACGGCGTCGATCCAGAGGGTCGGGGCGATTGTTCGAAACTCCGAGCACGGACTCTGGGCCGTCTGGTTCCTGGTAGATAAGTTTGAAACCTTCAGTTCTCCGGGTGTGTCGGTGCACGTTGGTGACGTGGAGAGAGTCGGGGTGTTCGTTGATTACGACAGAGGTGAAATAACGTTCTTTGACGTCATCAGAGCAACACAGATTCACTCTTTCACCGAGTGTTTCTTCACCGAGGAGCTCTACCCGTACTTCAATCCCTGTGATAATGAGTACGGTTCAAACCTGGGGCCAATGGTAATCGTTCCCGTTTGTATGGAGTGAGTAATTTATTCAGTTTTTATTTATTTTCCTTTTGATCACTAAACATGTCTAAATAAATGTGAATGAATCAACGGCGACAAAATGCAGCCTAGAAGTTGACCAATCAGAGCTTCTCATCAGCTGATGACTTTTTTTTTTTTTTAATTAAGGCTGATTTATAAAGCCAATTTTTTTGTATGGCTCAAAAGAAAAACTATCTGCAACTAAAGTAATTTGCCATATAAGGATGTGTGCAAAAAATCCATAAGGGTCAAACACAGTCGGACAGAAACATTTAGTATCTAAGCAAATAAAAATAAAACTTGGTGAGCAATAAGAATTAGGGTGGCGTTTATCTGACCCGATCAATCTGTCTAAGGACAAATTAGTGATGTTTTATCTACGTTTTTTAAGCATTTAGGCAATTATCTCAAAAGTTTACATTGAGATGAATAGTTTAAAGTCATTTTGAAGCAAATCAGTTTTAATTTTAATTTTGCATTAATATTAAACATGCTGTATATATATATATATATATATTAAATTATGCATTATATTATATATACAAAGTTGTGCAGGTATATTAATCCTAATTAAATTTTAATAAAGTATAAAAGTTGGAACTAACTCTTTTTTTTCAGTGTGTGCTTCCGTCTCATGCAGTACGTTTCATCATTCCTCCTGTTTATCTTTATATTCCTCCGCTTTTCACACGTCCCGTATTTTACCTCCTCCCTCATCCTTTTGCCTCATTCAGGCTTTTCAATTCATCCCAACACCCGCAGTGCTCACACCCTCCTTGGTGCCACGACAACCATACTCTGCCCATCGCCATGGGAACGCTCAGCCTCCCTGGTCCTATAATCCATTTTCCTGCCACAATGACTATTTGACACGCTTCACAGTCGCAGGCTTTGGTTGTCTGTGTGGCAACGGCGTCTTCCTCACGAAACACAAACATGCTAATTAACTGCTTGAGTTTGATTTTAACCTGATTTTCATCATCTGAAGCAAAAACTAAATACCTATATTACGTATTTTAACCTGTTCTAGTTCTGAATGCATTTCTTTTTTCCTCAATTTCACTCATTTGTCAACGTGTGTGCGGCTGTAAAAGCACAAATATTCCAACCCGAGGAGGAGGAGCTCCTCTCCCCACCCCCATCATCATCATCATCATCATCATCCTGGCCTCCATTCCTCTCAGGGATGTACAGAAAAGAAAAGAAAAAAATAATGAAAATGAGAGGCAGAGGGGTGAAGGCTGAGAGGAATCTAGGAGGGGGAGGATTTAAGACAGCGGGAGATGAGATTTATGACTGTCTGAGTCAGAATGTGGGGAAAAATGGAAGGAAAAACAAAACATAATGACCTTCCACCTACCTGAGTTCTGCACCTCGTTTAAGTAACTGTCCTGAGCCACGACCTGCAAACAGAGAAGACACAGACATTTAGACAGACTGAACTTTATTTTAACAATCTCACTTTTATTGTTTTGTTTTACTGGAACAAAACATTTCAACATATATTTCCTGTTCTATTCATTTGCCTATTAGTGGAACAGATCAGACTCTTGTGAGTGGGTTTTAGAGACATTTTGTTGAAGCGAGTAATAAAAACCTCACTATATTTTCCAAAGAAATGAGTCATGATGAGGAACAAATTAAAAAACATTCAGTAAATATGACATATACGGGATGTTGGCATAGTGCACAGTCTTCACAGTAAGCAGTCCATTACCTAACGTTTCTGTGTAGATCTTATTTCTTCACAAAGTCTCTATAGAGACTGTCACGTTTCTTTATATCAGATGAAATATAGTATGTCAGTTCAGACATGTAATAAATCTTGGCAGGTTCTGGATGCTTTTTGTAGAGATAATTGTATACCTTCAATTCCTGAATGGAAAATGGTTCACAGTTACAAAGTATAGTTCTGTAAAGTGCTTTACAGCGTGCTCCTCACTCATACAGTGCTTTATATTATATATTTTACACCATATATACACTATATTTTCTATTTCTGATGCTCCAAAAGGACCAACTTATCAAATTCTTCCCAAACTGTTTAAAAAAAATATTCAAAAAGTCTCAAACACAATATTCTGACAAACAAATTCAAATTCTACTTCTTATAAATATGATTTTCCCTTTTTATTATGAAATGTGTGAATGCTTTAGTGTAGATTATCTGAAGCTCAAAACCGTGCCTTACAATAAAGAAATGCGTCTCAGATGGACGATATTCTAAACATCACATTAAGTTTGGATGCAAATGTCCAAAAAATAAGAGTTGGAAAGGACATTAAAAAGTAAAGCAGGTATTCACGGCAAAAAGGGCATTCGGGACATGAAACTGGTTTCAAAGAAGAAGAGTAAAACATAAACGTGCGATTAAAAATTTATTTGGGAACGTATCGGAAAATTTAACAATGAGAGTCAGCTGTCTCAAAACACGCACTTCTCAACTAAAAATGTTATCTTAGATTAAATATTTTCTGATGAGTCATTCTTAGAAAGTGTCCTTGAATATAATCAGATCAAGATTCCCGTCCAGGGAATTAAAAGTTGGTACAGTTGCTGTCGTGTGAGGAAAAACTTCAGGAATACAGGTAATCAGACACATACAATACACCTCATTAGATGTTATTTGTCCCCGATATATAGCTGTTCTTCATTTCATAAATCAAGTCAAAAGATACACACACACACACACACACGTGCACACTCCCTCTGTGGAGTAACAGACGCAAGGACAATGAAGGACAACACATTTCACCTTCACAAAGGTGATTTCTGCTGCCGTCCAGAAACAAAACGCTGCACACAAACATACATGCAGGGGCACAGCCAAGTGTGGGCTGCGGGGTGGCCATGCTCACTTCAGCTTGGCCACCCCACAGGCCACCCCACACATCTGTACTCATCTTATCACAGGACTGCATCAAGAAGAACCTACAGAAACACTATCAATGTTCAGATATTAAATATTTTAAAGATTTGCCGAGTGGAAACACCAAAGGCAAATAAAAAGTACTTCAAAGCTGCCGGATTCTAAAGCCCTAAGAGATTATTGGATGAGAAAGACTAATAAAATGTGTACATATTTAATTTACAAGCTAAATTAGAGATAAGCTGTTTAACCAGAAAACAATAAAATTAATTTCCATCAGAGACTAAGAGTCCAATAAAAATAAATGTATACTCCCCAAAGCTGAACCAATAAAATCCTTCTATAGGCGTCATGATTGCAAATGTAAATAAGAATGCTGTAAAAATTAACTATTTAGTGACTTCAGTCTGGCCACTCGTATACAGATACATTAAAACCCCAACACCTCCCAAAGGAGACGGCTCAGCCTAATGGTGTTAAAGCAGGAACAGGTGACCTGTTGGTGGTGAACATGGAGGCTGATATTCCCATTCTTGTCAATCGCACGGCTCGATTACGGCGGTAATCTGTTAGAACGCTCTCACAGCTGCGGCCACTGCACCGCCATGCAAACACACACACACACGCACACACACCTGAGAGGCAGGCAGAAACAAATAAGCTGCAAGCGAGTCAGTTTTCAGCTCAGGGTGGAGGACACTTCTGAGTGATGCTCACAAATAAAACGAGTTTAAAGGTTGTTTCTGGGACGACTTATAGATTTTATCTTCTTCTCTTCGTAGTAAGGTCATTGTTCTGGATTTAACCCTCCAAAAAGAAAACCCTTTATAAACAAAAGCTGTGGCAGATGAAGGGACTTAAGTTTAGTTGCTGTGCTGTCTTTTTGTGTAGAACAGTCCAGACATATTGGGGGAAATGAGGCAGCAACGCTGTAAATGAGAAACAAAGTGAAACAAATCTGCGTTTAGGTTACAGGTACAGATTCACTGCTCTTGTTTAGTAATCCAATCAGCTCCAGTTTTAGTGAAAAACAAATCCCTTAGTACAAAAGCTGCACAATATACTGAAAATGTATTATTATTGCAATATCATTGTCACAATATGTACAATATTAGTATTGCAATATGGATAATATCAGTATTACTGTGTACAGCATTAGTATTGGAATGTTTTTGCAATATTAGTATAGATGATCAATTTATAATCGTGGCTGAGATGCTAAAACACAGAGTGCTGTGAGCATCATGATGACAGAATTGATGCAACTGATTCAACGTTAATATTGCAACTGCATGTTTCTTTAATATGCAGCACTTCTAAATATCAAAAGGTTTCTTTTCTGTCTTGGTTGTACTGATTAAAATTTCCTGAGTTACTTTTATACAATGAAATACTTTGAAATTTATGAATTTAGTCGTCTGAGTAAATACAAAAGGCTGATACATTAGGAAGAAATGACTTGACTACATGCGTCTAATCCTTACTGACAAAATTTATCTCATTCATAAATCAGCCTGCTTATCATCTTTTTGTTAGATTTGTGTTTTATTAAATAAATCAACTCAAAACACAAAGTAATCATTGGAGTATTTGTGCTACTAGTCCTCGTTGAATACCAGCTCTGTTCTGATGAATAATTCATATTCCATCAGGTCTAAAACTTTCCCCCTGAAGATAGTCACTGCGATGTCCCGCAGCAGCAGTTGTCATATTCAAACTGTTTAGTGACTAACGTATCAGTCACTCATTTTCACTTCGAGTCATGTTTTATCCATTCCTTTTAATCTGAGCTTGTTTTGTGACACTTTGTGAACATTTTGCATCTCATTTGGTGGTCTCCTTCTTTCATCTGAACACAACGAGGAGTCGGGGAGGCCTCTGCTCTGCGGGCTGATCAGAAGATCAACCGTGACCCTTCAAATCCCACTGTGCCTTGAAATTCATTGGCAATAAGTTTTGAGACAGATTTTCAGAGGTGAACTCTGTAAAACAGCAAAAGTGAACACCTGCGCTGTTCAAAGACATGTCATTGCTGTTAACGTGGCTGCGACACCGATTGCTTTTAGCACATTTGGTCTGTTTTTGATCCCAGCTTTTATTGTTTGCCTCAGTAAAAACACAACACAAACCCATGCATGTATTTGTAAAAAATGACCTGAAAAAGTCTCACTTACCAGTAAGAAACTTAACGTCTTAAACCTACCACTCAGGGTTTTTTTTTTAACTCATTCATAAAGTTTTCTACTGGTTATGTTGCTCATTGGTGATTAGATCTGGTTCAGAGTTGTTTGAGGACAGTGGAGGTGCTGTGAAAAAAGTAACGATGCAAAGCAAAAAAATGGTGCTTTGGGCCAAAATGGATGACATAATAAAGCTATGAAAACACCATGTTTTAATATACAGTAACTCCTGCTTTAATTTATTATTAATAATAATTCTTTATCTGTATATTTAAACATGCATGTCCTCAAGCATTTGTGCTGCAGCACCCTCAGCACCCCTGCCTCACGGCCTCCAGCTGCTCAGAATGCTCTGACCTACAACACCTGATCCCCTGCAGTTTTTGGTTTCAGCTCGTCTAGATTGGACCAAATCTCTGTGACAAGCCTCAGCCGCGCGCGCGGGGTTCATCTGCACAACACCGCGGGGGCAGAGGAGCCACCGACCGCTTTCTCCAATGATACCCCCCCTCCTCCTCCTCCACTGAAGGAGAAAGAGGAGGAGGTGTGCAGGTTATTGTGCCTGACACCGTGCATGGCTATGCGTGCACGTGAGAATCAATAGAGCCTGCTTAATTGGACAGTGTGCCAGCGGTAATTGGTTAAAATGCGGATCTGGTGCTTGTTAACGCCCCGACCTGCACCTGCTTTGTTTCTGAACATAAAACATAAACCAGCACTCTTCATGCAGCTTTAGCTGGAATATCACTTTAATTATCAGCCTAATTTAACAAAATGAGGGGCAGGTTATTAGAGCATGACCGTCTCGGGACATGGCACAAGAGGAAAAGCAGGCCATGCTGAGAGGGAGAAAATAAAAATCAGCCCGATCATCATCAGATACAGGATACAGGATAGAGGACAGAGTACATACCTCCGCCAACAGCGGCAGCCAGAGGCAGGCGGATCCGATCAAGCTCAACATTCCCCGGCTGCTGAGAGCCATCCTTCCCGGCCGGTGCGTCCGTGTCATAACCCGAGCTGCTGCCGCTCCTCTCCCATCTCTGAGTCCAAACCTGCCCGGGAGGTGAAGCCTGCGCTCGGACCGCTGCTGGAGAGCAACGTGCTGTGGTGATATCGCTGCTGTGTGGGAGGCTTTACGCACAGAAGACAGGGTGCGGCACCATGAACTGGATGGAAAACACACACGCACACACACACACAGATCCGATAGTGGTGAGCTCTGCAAAAAGCATCTCTCTCTTTCACACACACACATTCTGGTGTTTGTTACTTCAGCTCATGCTGTATTTTCAGACACAAACGCTCTGAAATCGACTTCTTCTGTTGAATAAATGCAGTAATCAGAAACCCAAAATAAATGCCTATTTTCATGGATGATCAGGTCAGACTTCAGTGGCAGGTGTTTAGCTGAAACTGTAAGGGGATGAATATTTAAAAAAAAAATCTGAACAAGCAGACCTGATGAAATTTAACTTCATGTTTTCACTCACAGCAGAGAGCTGTTCAAGACAGAGAAACACAGAGAACATTTAAAAAACGATTAAAAGAAAATCAATCCAGTTTTATATATATATATATATATATATATATATATATATATATATATATATATAACAGCGGTTAAAGTCAGCAGGACTTATAATAAAAAAGCAAGCCAGTCCAATTCAAATCAAAGCCATTACTGCAAAGGAATTGACACTCATACTATTCTGCTAAATGTCTATATCATTGTGCAGCTTTGAAATAAAACATGCAAATTATCCATCAAAACACGTGGATCAATCTGGAATCCTAAGTTGTGACTTTTGATATCAGTGCATTGTATAAAGAAGACAATTTCCATAAAGAAATGCACAAAAACCATGGAAATCAATGGGATTTTGGTAACAGATGAGAAATCTGAGCCCTCTCTGGAGCTCTACAGCTCGGATGTTCTTCACATTAGAGACATCATTTAAAGTTTAAACGAGTCACAGAAAGTTAGACTTTACATGTCTTAACTGGCTTTTTGATGCATTTTACAGGTTTTACCACAAATTGTTCAACTATCATGTGAGGATGTCAAGCCAACTTAAGTTTCTTTGGTGCATATGCCAACTATTAATAAAAATGTAGGTTTTTTGTCTTTGTTCAACCAAAGTGTCTCTCACTGTTTATTTCAAATCCTCCCAGATTGCAGAGAGTGCACAGATTTGAGGTATATTCTAACTTAAAATATTCCCTTCAAAACTGGAAGTGAAGGTTATTTTTAATTTCTCACACAGAAACATAAAAAAATCACACATCAGAGTCTCCTGCCAGTCATGGTTGAAGAATGATCCGACTTGGAGTTTTTGCAGCGACTGTTTGTTTTGAGGCTTAAACGGCTCCAACTCTGTCATTTCTCAGCAAAAGATTACCTTAGTCTAAAACTCTGGCATGAAAAGCGGCAGGAATGTGCATTCCTTTGAGGTACAGCGAGACTCAGTCCCCGGCCTGCTGATGCAGATTACTGTCCATCCTAAACCCGGTTCTCCTGCAGGTTTCTTCAAGTTGGAGGCCCTGTGCATGCTCAGGAGGAAGAATTAAATCTAAAGAGTCCTGTTCCATTCATGGACTGTATAAAACTGGATTTAATAAAAAAAATCTGCTATATCAGGGGTGTCCAATCCTGGTCCTGGAGAGCCACAAATCCTGCATGTTTCTCTGCTTTGACACATCTGATTTAAATGAATGAATGATTAGCAAGCTTCTGCAGGAAAACAACTAAAACATGCAGGATAGTGGCCCTCCAGGACCAGGATTGGGCACCACTGCTCTGTACTATACATATATATATATATATATATATATATATATATATATATATATATATATATAAGAAACTTTGACTGGTGCCAATGCAGCTGCAGCCCAAAATTCCTACATTATTTTGTAACCCGGCAACATTGTCATGTATAAACTGTGCAAGAGGTGTAAAGAGAATCAAAAGAAGTGTTGAAGCTGCTGCCGGTGACTCATTTGTGGTCACCATGGTAACCACACAGCTGTGCCTCTCGCTCCCTGACAGGAAACCGAAGAGGGGCAGACGGAAACAGGCTGAAAATTCATCAAACCAGAAAACAACCCAATCTCATGCAAGTCGGGGATGACTCTCAGCGATGACCCCATCAAAAGCAAAAAATAAAAGCTGAGCTGATCTTTTTCAAGCGGCGGTCCAACTGCTGGGTGAAGACAAAACATCCTGTCAGATGGCTTTTTGGTTTTGATCTGCAGCGCTGGGATGTCCTTCATCCCAGATCATTTTCAAATGCGGCGCAGTCAAACGCTTTCATGCAGTTTTGTCAACAGCTATGATTAAAAAATGTTGTTTTTTTTAAATTATGTCACGCTCAGCTAAAGTTTGGCTGTGCTGATTCTACTTTGCTGCCATTTTCCGTCATGAATGTTTCCTCGGTTTTATCAAATTTACTAACAGACAAGAAAAAATTCATGAAACACTTGTTTTTTTTCCACTGCAGCTCAGAATAGTGTTTGATTTTAAGCACTTTGTTTTTGAAAGGATAGTGTTTCAAATTACAATATTTATAATTACAAGGGTGCCACGAAGGAGGGACCAGTGGGGGCAGTGGTCCCCCTTATAAATTTGCTGGGCCCCAGACTGGCCCCCTGCTGGTCCGAATGTCTCAAATGCAAAATCTGTCTTTTAGTAAAACATCTCATGAACCACTGGAGGGATTTTAATGAAACTCTCAGGAAATAATCATTAGATGTGTATCTACAGCTGATCGACTTTTGGAGTCAAATTGATTCAAGATGGAAGCCACAGCCAACTGAGATTAGCGGACACAGAAGTTGCTATAACTCCGTCAGTTTTACAGATTTTGGGCTAAGATTGGGCGTGGTAGTAGCTGAGAGTCATCCCCTTGGGTTACAGTTTTAAAGTGCAAGGCATTTGGATAAAGCTAGTTTGATTTATGGATATGAATTTAAGAGAGGAGAGAATAATCATCACTGAGCTGAGTATTAGTAGTAAGGTAAAGTAAAATAGGCCTCCCATATTGGACTGTTTATTGTTTTTAAAATAACCTTTATATGAAAACAGAACAATGAAACTCCTAAAATTCTGTTTTGGCTTTTTATTTTAATTTTGGTGTGCCACCTCAAGACAAACAGTGGCCCCCGTCTGACCACCCATTTAAATAAGCGTTTATTGTAGGACAGCTACCTAATTTGATTTCCTGATTTGTATCAATCATTTATTCTTTAGTTCACACAATGAAGCAGAGTTTTGGTTCTAAGTTGAGAGGCTTTTGTTCCGTCACACACCATCCATCATTGCTCCTCTCGGCTGTCTCAGTGAAGTGTGTCGTCGTGTCACTTTTCATCCACAAACAACAGAAAACTACCCGAACAGAAGACAGCTGTCTGTCAGTTTTTAACCCGCCTTCTCACTACATTTTAAGTTCTGATTAAAAGCGAGGCTCTTTTTCTTTGTGCTCGCAGAGACAACAGTCCTTCTCGCACACAACAAATGGAGTGGAATGTCTCCGTTTCCTGAATTTCCAGCACCAACTCGTGCACTTGGGCATTTTCTTTTTTTATCCTTGTGCCTCTGTGATTCCCTGAAGCTGTGTGAGAGAGATTAGCTAAATTCATCTACTTCACAGAGTTTTGTTTTACCCACGAGCCCCGGGGTGGGAGATTACTTGTGAAATTAACTTTTTTTTTTAAAGTTTTGCAGTTTTCTCTGCCAGCGAAACCTTTGATGTTGCCGTTTAGTGATAACACAAATCCAATTTCTCCTATCTCAGTTCCCAATTTTTCTTATCATCATTGCCATCTTTATCTCCCCGGTTATCTGTACATCCCTTTTCACCCCAATTTCTGTTGTTCCTAAATTTCTCTTTATTGCGTTTCTTGTCAGTAAACAACACAGATCCACCTGTGCTCTAAAAAAGTTACACTTATATGAAACCAAATGTTTACATACACTTTTTTTTACTGTCTGACATTTAATCAGACTAAACCTTTCGTTTTAGGTCAGTTAGGATATTACTTTATTTGGGTTCAGCTCAGCCCACAGGTTTTCTATAAGACTGAGATCAGGGCTTCATGATGGTCTCTTTGTTGTCCTTCAGCCATTTTTAAACTAACTTGTCTCTTTAGGATCGTTGTCCATTTGAAGACCCATTTGTGTCCCAGCTTTACCTTCTTGACTGATGTCCTGAGATGATGCTTCAATATGTCTTTCCTTGTGATGCCATCTTTGTCGTGAAGTGTGAAATACCCCCACGGCATGATGCTGCCACCCCCGTACTTCACAGTTAGGATGGTGTTTTCAGGCTGGAAGCTCCTCCCCTTTTTCCTCCAAACGTAACGATGGTCATTATGGCCAGACGTTCAGCTTCGGCTTCATCAGACCACTGGACGCGTCTCCAAAGATTAAGATGCGTTTTCAAACTGTAATCTGTCTTTGTTCTGTTGCTTCGGGAGTCATGGCTGCTTCCTCACTGAGAGGCCTTTCAGTCCATGTTGGTGCAGGACTCACTTCACTCTGGAGAATGACACAGCTGCAGCTTCAGCATCTTCACAGGGTCTTTTGCTTCTGTTTTGTGAACGATGCGCACGTTTCTGCTCATCTCAGGAGCACAGAACCGTCTCCTTCCTGAGCGGTATGATGGCAGGACGTTCCCATGGTGTTTATGCTCGAGTGTAACTGTTTGAACAGATGAACGTGGCGCCTTCAGGCGAGGATGGAGCCGAGTCGTGGAGGTCGAAAGCTGATTGGCTGATTTCTTTTACACAGGGTGTATGTAAACATCTGGTTCCAGCTGCACAGCATGGATCACGTGTGCCGGCGGTGTCTCTGTCCCACCCTCGACTCCACCCAAACCCGTACAACCGTGCAAGCAGCTACTTGATCCTGGATGAGAGCTGGCACCACCACCACGATTTTCTGCAAACGCCTGGTCGTCATGGCAACGCAGCAGCTCCCATCAGAACGAATGCATCAGCCGTCCCTGGCTGTTTTGAGTCCAGAACAAAAGAGGGTGGAAATAAAATGAGAATCAGCTGAAATAAATAAAATGGTTGTAAGCTGGCTGCTTCGCGCCAGTCAGAATGAGTTTCTGCTCAAAGCGAGAAGCTTTGAAGATTCGTTTTATTTTAAACAACCAGATAAATATAAATTGAATGTGTTTTGGGGGGTTTTTCCCCAGAAGCACTTCCCAAAATCCCATTACAGCCCCCCCTTCCTCTCAATATTTAGAGGATCCAACTCCCGTGGCCAGGACAGTTGGTATGGAAACGGATCAGTAAAGCTCCAAATCGCTTCTTTTTTAACGACTCATTACCAGTTTCTGCTGCACATTATTGTCACTGCTTCATCGAGGAGCCCCATCACCAAGCCGGATTGCTTCGGGGAGCGTGTGCACGGCCTGGTGAGCGCCACGGTAATCATCCTGCACCCTCCCCTGTAATATTTCAATTTCCTCCAATCCGACTCTCCCCTCCTTCGCAAATCCATTATTGTGCTGCTTCTCTTCAGAAAACACGAGTGGAAATGTTTCTTTTTCTTTTCTTTCTTTCTTTCGTTCCTGCCAGGTGGGCCCAAAGAGCAGCACGGGGTCCAATTCTCTTGTTTTTGACATTTCACACTTCATGAAATCCAAGCTGGAGCTGCAGCACAACATCAATAAAAGCAAAAAGAAACAAAAAATGTCACAGTTGTGAGTAGAAACACAAACATTATTGATTCTGAAGGGAAAGATTGCAGCCATTCTGTCACTCTGAGAGAAATCTTCCTCTGGCCTTTTCCTCGCTCGTCTCGTTGACAAAACAAGAGATGAAGAAACCAGGAGGACAGATGGGTGGCGCAGGGAAAGCGGAGAGCACGGTGAAGATGAAAGGCCTGTGTCTAAGAAGGCCTTAAAGGAAAGGCTTAATGTTAGAGCAGCTAATCTTCATCCTGACAGAATCGTGTGGCCCGAGGTGAGCGAGACTCCTGCAGCTTGAAAACCTCTCCCGCAATCTGTGAAAACCCATTCAGCTGCTGCTTAAAATGACTCCTAATGATCACGACTTTTATGCGTTAATAACGGCACGAATATATTATCTTTAATGAAAGAAATTACCATAATACTCTCAGGAGAAAAGGTTACACATTTTGATGACAAATAATGACAAGATTTTATCACCAAAACAAAAGGCAGGCAGTAAATGTGTGTCTGTTAGCAAAATATCTCATGAACCTCTGCAGAAAGAGATCACTGAATGCACATCTACAACTGATTAGTTTTTGGAGTCAACATAAAATGGCCGCCAAAGGCAAGTGACCCTAAAAGACACGGAAATGGCTACAAGTCAGTCAGTTTTACAGACATTGAGCTATAATTTGGTGCAATGGCAGCTGAGAGTCATTCGCTACATTTGCTCAAAGTGCTCCTCGTTGGGACAGATTTATGGCTTAAAACCTTAACATTAACTGCTGGAGTCAGCCCTGTTTGTCTGTTAGCAAAATATCTCACGATCCACTGGATGGATTTAAACGAAACCCTCAGAAGGTAATTGTCACATTTTACATCTACGACTGATTTTGTTTTTGGAGTCAGTCTGATTCAAGATGGCTGCCAAAGCTGATGGTTACACTTTAATCAGCTTTGGAGATACTGAGCTAAAATTTGACACGCTAGTTGCCGAGTCATCTGTGACACATACTCTGAAAGTGACATCTCAAAATATTGTTTAAGCTTGCACGTGACTTTTGAACAACTCGCTGATTTTAGTCTACAACTCATGAAAGGTAGTGGGGCGAAATGCATTCATTCAAGGAATGCTTAGGTGTTTTATTTTCCTCATTTTGTGTCCCATTGTGGAGGTTTTAACCAAATAAAAGCCTTGTGTTTTTTTACCCAGTCTTTCTCAGATCAAATCTTTAAATAATATCTTCAAAGTCGCCGCAAATATCCGTTCAAGCTCAAGAAGGAACGATTAGAATCGACTCATTAAATGTAAAGGTTATGTTGCAGATGCAGGTAAACGTAACGCAGGAATACAAGTAATGATTTTCTACCCAAAAAGGTCAACTTTGCTGCAACGCCACCATGTTGTTTGGCCTTTTCCCCCTCTGTCTGTGTTCACATGCCACTGCTTGGAGCTAAATGTTCCTATTAAATCAAAAATCAAACATATGAAAGGTTATCCTGAACTACACCAAACGATGCAGTTTGAATTAATTTACTCCAGTTGTTTTCCACATATATTGATATGACGTTCTGAAATACGGGTACGCAGTCAATGTAAACAAAGCCCTAGACAGACCCTTTTAAAACCACCTGGAAGCTTGAGTCACGTTACATTATACGTCCAGGTTTTGTTTATTATGATTTTTATTTTACTGGTTTTTCACGTCTTTGCGATGAGTGCCTTTGATCAAAATGCTAAAATAACCACGCATGGCTAAATTTGCATTCATTGTTGTGTTTTAAGTGTTTTGAATCAACCTATTGGGCCGTTTTAGACCCAGGATGCAAAGACAGCTTCCCAAAAGTTGATGTTGAGGTGAAACATGTCCAGGAGGAAGACATCATGAAATATGGGGGGGGGGGAATCCAGCAGATGTTACAACTTTCATTGTATTTTCACACATATATTCACAGAAAAACAAGCTGTCTCACAGTCAAAAGCTACACCAAAGTGTTTAATTTTTTTTACGTGACAGATCTGATCTCCTAACAAGGAGGAAAATGGAAAAATATATGTTTGGCATTTCAATAAACAGTGTCAAATCTCCACTTTAGACCAGTTATTACTCAGTATTTTTATTTTGTTGTTACTATCTTGTGATCAAGTTGTGTTCCTTCTGTTTTTCTGTGTTTGCTTCATAATTACGTTTAAAGCAAACCTAAAGATCAGCTCCTTTCTGCACACAGTGAACAAAGACCAACATTAAAAACAGCCTAATGTTTATTTTTCAAGTTCTGTGTTCGAGACAAAGTTCAGACGAGGCTGGTGTGAGTTCAGTTTTGTGTAAAAGCTGAGGACAGACCTGAGTTCACTGGCACAGAACAGATGCAGGAACTTTTAGCACAGGAAGAGAAATCAGAGCGGCGGAAAGTAAAAATATCTTTTGCTCTCAGCGGAGGTGGAGGCTGGAGAGTTCATGAGTCACTGCAGGTGCAGCAGCGTTAAACCATCAGATGAACTAATGCACAGAAGTCAGAGGAGAAAACACAAAATCATCCTGGAGCAGAGTTCAGTAGCTGCTGTCAGGTAGTGTGATGATGATGAAGATGAAGGGACCTTCTCATCTCCTGGGATGATCTCATCATCTGTAATAATCTGATCCAAGCCTTGAGCCGTGGATCACATTTTAATCTGTTCAGATGAAGAATTTATATTTATTGACAATCTTTGCATCGTGTCTTCTTTGTCTGGGCTGAATCCAGACTTTATTGTTGGGTTTGGGTCCCTGAGCAGAAATAAACAAAACCACAGCGCCACCAGCTGGGGGAAGAATGACACTGCGCTGCAGGGTGGCTCACTGTAAAACTGCACCATCCATCAGAGTTTTAAAGAAGTATTTGTACAATTTTAAAGTACTTTTACTCACAACTCCTTCTTCTGCTTACAGTCACACTGATCTGCAGCCTTTTTACTGCTAAAAAATGTCATAAACGTGTTTTAGATACATAATACAAAGATTCCTTTGTTATTAACGCTTCATTAATGTTTTAGTAGTTTGATGAGCAAACCTGAGCTCTGCCTAATTAAAAATAATAAAGTTGGGTTATTACAGTAGAAGCAAAATAAAATGCAAGACTTGCTCTTGTTATAAAGGAATTCTTTTGCATTTGAACCTAAAACACAAACTCAGTTCGAGAAAAATAAAATCGACACATAAAGTCGAATGTTGTGTTGCTTTTAAAAACATTTATTAATGAAAAAAAAAACTTTAATTATTGTTTTGCTCAAGCAGCAAAATGTGAGGTGAAACATTTTGTGTCAACATTAAACTCAAGAAACATGCTTTAGTTTACGTCTCTGCTCTCTGATTTGTGCTGAAAACTGAAATTTAATCAAAGTTTTACTTTTTTATGTGGCTCAACATGTGAAACACTTTTTGTTTTATCATAAAATATATTTAATTTGAGTAAAAAACTTAATTTTCACTGCTGATTTATTGTGATTTAATTTCTTATAATATATAGGAGTCTGTGCAGCGCCCCCGTGTGGTGAAGGTGACGTGGAGCAGGAAGCAGGTGCAGTGACGTTAAACTGGCGTGAGGCAGGTCGGCACCGGAAATTTAACGTCAGAACTTCAAAATAAAGGCACAGTATTTTTTTTAACCCTTTCAAACAATAGCTTTATTTGAAAATTTACTTTTTTTCCAAGCAAAAAACCTTCAAATTAAAAATAAAAAGAAGAAAAACTTCCCAGTTTGAGCAGAATGTGTATTTTTAATGTAAATTAAAAAAGACGTGTTTTTATAACAGTGTCTGTCTAACTAAATAAAATAATAATAAAAAGGAGGAAACCATCATCACTTGTTTATGAAGACATACAGAGATTTATTCTGTATTCCATCATACAGATGATTAATTTCTTCATTTATTAGGGATAAAATCTTAATATCTAATCTAATATTAGTCTTATTGTTGCTATTTTATGTTTTAAATGTTATTTAATTTTAGATTAACAGCACTTAGTTACAGCTATAGTTGTTTTTAAAGGGCTTTATAAATAAAGTATTATTATTATTACTAGTAGTAGTACTAATAGTAGTAGTAATAGTAATAGTAGTAGTGATAGCAGTAGTAGTCATTTTTAGTAGTAGTAGTAGTATCAGTAGTAGTAGTAGTTGTAATAGTTGTAGTATCAGTAGTAGTAGTAGTAATTTAACACAACATACAATAAAAGTCAATATTCAATATATGAAGACAAATTTTTGTGAAATATATCCTTTTTTCTTCAGTACAGCAGCTTTTACTCTGAAAGTCCAGACCGGAAGCCGGTTCTGTGCGCAGCGCAGCAGCGCTTCAGCGTGTCTGTGCGTCAGTCTGTGTGTCAGTCTGCTGCTGAGCGCCGCAGCCCGCAGCCGGCTGCTGAGCCGGGTCCTTTCAGGAGCAGAAACATGTTTCTGTGCATCTGAGGGGAATTTTTATTTTATTTTCTTCTGTTTTTGAGCTGAAGATGCTGACGGACATGATGATTGTTGAGGAGGAATTTGAGATCAAGGAGGAGGAACCTTGGTATGACAAGCAGGACCTTGAGCATGGTAAACTCCCTTTATGTCTTTACAGTGAAATTACACATAAAAACCACACATTTTCTATTATATTTACTCTCAAACTGCAAAAAAAGGAGGAAACAGCAGCTAATTATGCTTTTAATATCCCTAATATATATATGTATATTTAAACCTGTGAAGGTTTAATTTTACTGCCTTTTGAACAAATCAGTCTTTTTATTTTTATTGAGGGTGGAGGGTGAGATTAAGAGAAATTCTGTTTTAAAAAAAAGAGCAGTGGAGGATTACTGGGTGCAGAAAAAGGGCAGGAGTCAGCAGGAATCACACATGCTGCAACATATTAAACAAATAAATAAAAGCTGTCAGTTTGCCTTCATTTTCTGCTTTCACCTTGATTGTTATGTGTAAAACTTCCTTCTGTTTTTATAATTTTTACTCTTTTATGTCCTAAAAACTACAGTTTAAAGGAGGCTGTTTAGCTGTACATTTAGAGCATTTATTTTAAATTTAAATTAATCAGTTTTAAAGGTAGAAAAAGCTGCTTGTGGACATGAATCACTGTTATCCTGGCTGTTTAGTGATTAGTTATATATTTGATTAGTTTGTTGATGATAAATTCTGACATTATGCATTTTGTTAGGCCAAGTGGCCATTTTTGGTTGTTGTCCTGCTGCTCTGTTGTGGTCAGTTTTTAAACCTACCTGTCCGGTTCCCGACCCCGCAGACCTGCAGCTGGCCGCCGAGCTCGGGAAGTCTCTCCTGGAGAGGAACCGGGAGCTGGAGCAGGGCCTGCAGCAGATGTACGCCACCGACCAGGAGCAGCTGCAGGAGATCGAGGTGAGCACAACCTGATCAAACTTTGCACCATCAGATCTTTGTGACATTAGAAAACAATCTAAGGATAAAATCCTAACATTCAAACCCTTTTTCAATGAAAAAAATGACATATTTTGGATGAGTCTCTGCTACTACCACACCAAATTTCAGCTCAATATCTATAAAATTACTTCAGTTATAGCCCTGGTCATGTTGTCCTGAGATTGATAAGCTGTGGTGGCAATTTTGAGCTCAAAAAGCTAATTAGCTGTAGTTCCACACTCTGTGATTAATTCCTGAAAGATTCATTAAAACCTGTCCGGTGGTCCAGGAGGTATTTTGCTAACATTCAGACTGATGTTCAGTTTTTTTTAACCTGTGGGGATTTTAGGTCCACAGATAAGACGCAACAAGTTTCAAGATGTTCTGTTTGCTGCGGCTGATAAGATAAATTGTTCTTGGCATTAAACATCAGAGACATAAGGTGTGCCAAAGGAAGCCTGACATTAAATTTCATTTCAGGTCAAACCATTATTTTACAGATGCTGCGTTCTGATCGTCTTTTTAAGAATTTTTAAATTCATTTCACTCCTTTTTCTCCAGGTTGTTTTAAGTCTGCAGTTCATTCTTTGCAATTCTTTATCCCTAGAATAGTTTGTTTTTGTTTTTAAGAACAATAAAGTTGCTTTATTTTCCCCTGAAAATGAAGATTAAACATCAAAATGTGCCATTTTTTCTCTCTGATTCTCATTTATAATAAGTTTATGGGTTTTAATTAATCTCGTAAACCTATTTTATCCGAGCTCTAGCATACAGAGAGGTTTGTTTAAGCTACAAGAAATTAAATATTTCTTTAAATAAATGATATCAGTGTGATTACAGGTTTCTAATGCTCAGAAATGCTTGATAGAGTTTATTTATATAGCCTTGAGTGTGTTTTTGGGGCTGGAACACTGTGAACGATTGATTTGTGTTCCTTCTTTTTTCTCTATGTTTCCTCTTCCTCCTGTCCTTGTTTCTCAGTACCTGACGAAGCAGGTGGACCTCCTCAGGCAGGTGAACGACCAGCACGCCAAGGTTTACGAGCAGCTCGACGTTTCCGCCCGCGAGCTGGAGCAGAGCAACCAGAAGCTGGTTCTGGACAACAGGACGGCTCAGCAGAAGATCCAGGGGTGGGACGAGCGGCCATCTGGAAAACGAATGAGCCAAAGCGCTTCCTTACCGTCAGCTTTAAGTGGATTTCTTCTTTCTTTTTTTGTCCCCCTCCCCACACAGGTTAACAGAAACCGTGGAGCTGCTGCAGGCGCAGGTGGAGGAGCTGCAGCATCAGGTGGAGGAGCTGAAGCTGAGTCCTCGTTCTCCTCGATCGTCTCCGGACAGAGAGAAATGGCCTCCTCGCGGCTCTCAGAGCGTGTCCTGCCTGCAGGAGCTGCAGAACTCACTCGGGTGAGGACACAAAAATGGTCAAACTTAAAAGGGACTCATGAGATTAAAGAAAGAAACAAATTAACAGAATTGATGACAAAACATCTTCACTGCCTGTGTACCTTCACAGCTGTCCACCTGCAGGGACATGTCCATTATTGTTGTATTATAATTCATTTTAAAGGCTTTGGAGCCTAAACTAAAAGACTGGACGAATTCATTTGGAAAACTCCTGTTGCAAACATTTATTTCATCTTAGCTGCTTTGTCACTGATCCAGCCGCTCCTCGCAGGCTTCCAGAAGGGGGGGATCAGTAAATCCCCCTGTGTTAATCCTGTTCCTCGCAGCAGTGTGTCACGCTGAGCCCACTTCCTGTTGATCTGCAGTGGGGCAGCTTCATTCGCCGCCTCCCCTCGGCCTCTCTGATCCCGTCAAACATCCAGGTCCGGATCTGTGGAAGTCCTCGCTGATAAGGACGCGGCAGGGGCGTTCTGCGTGGCGTTGGAAGGAAGGGGGTCAAAGTCTGAGCCGGAGGGGAGCAGACGTGGGTCGATGACGCTCTGAAGCGGATCGATTGTAATCTAATCACCTCGCCTCCTCGATTAGAAGCATTTTCTCCGGTTGTTGCTCTTTTTCTCTTTTCTTTTGGACATGAACAGTCAAAAAAAAATCCCCTAAAACGAGTTTAAATTTGAAGAATTTGCAACCAGGAATGCCGTTTTTGTTTATTTCTGCGTCTCATTGAACGACCTCGGTGCCTTAGGGCTAAACTTGGCTCATGAACTTTGACCTTTTAAATCTGTGTCTGTCACCTTTTAACTCTGTTTTGCCTGTCTAAGACCGTGGTTATGTAACGATGGACAGGGATAAGTCGTTATCTAGTTATAAATGAAGGCCCCAACTAGTTTAATAAATGATAACTGCTTTAAGTAATTTATTAAAAAGGAATAAATATCTTTGGGTTGTGGACAAAAACAAAACTAAAGAGATCATTTTGTGCTTTAAGAAACACTGATTAAAACTTGGATCTGTTAGTGCTCAGAGGTTGTGTTGGGGACGACTCTCAGCTATTACCACAGTATCTGTAAAGCTGACTGAGTTGCAGCTATCTTTGTGAAGGATAAGGTCATTTAACTGTGGCAGCCATGTTGAATTGGGTCGACTCCAAAAGCTAATCAGGTGTAGAGGCACATGCAGTCACTGTTTTCTAAGAGTTTCGTTACAATCCAGCCGCTAGTTCATGAGATATTTTGCTAACAGACAGACAAAGAGAGCGGCGATTACAGTATCGCTCGCCTTTTTTTTGGGGGGGGGGACGCTTTCAGCTGTGTCACAGGCTGTATATTTGTTGATGTTTGAGATCAATTCAGCAAACAGGAGTGTTGTATCCCATGTTACCTCACTGAGACAGTCCACTGGAGTTAAACTCATCTTTATTATTCATAAAAAGTAAATTGTCAAGTTCGGTTAAAAGTGAATAAATGTAGTGCAGACAGGTCTCACAGGAAATGGTGAAATTTGCAGCATAATGTGCATTCAGTTGCGACACAAAGCCACCCTGTCTCCTCCTAACTAAGTGCTTTTGTAAGTTGTGACAGCACTACTGCTTCTGTGAAAAAAGTTGATTATTTTTACTTAATTTATGTGTATAAATTCAACACATACGACCCCACTGCCATAAATGTTAGGATGTCCTTTAAAATGTAAAGAAAAACTGAATGCAATGATTTTCAAATCTCATAAACAGACTTTTTTATCCATATTGACACATAAAGCCAAAGATGAAAACTTTAAAATGACTGTTTGGATCCGCCGTGCAGCGTTAGAGAGTTCATCTTTGTCTCCTGGTTTGTATCTGAGGTGAAGCTGAACGTTTGGCGTCTCTGTGCAGCTCTGACCGTGACCCCGACGAGCAGCCCGATGACCTCGAGTCCTCCGGCGCGCCGTGGCACGAGGAGGAGCAGGCGTCGCTGCAGCAATCGCTCCGCGCCCTGCAGACTCAGTTTGCCGCTGAGCGCGCTCGCCGCGAGGAGGCCGAACGGGAGGCCGAGCTGCTGGCGTCAGAAAACGCAGCGCTGGAGCAACAGCTGACCAGGATGGAGGGGTGTCAGGTCAGACTGATGATCTCTCACCCGTGTGTTAGGGTCATCCAGCACCACCACTGCCCCCTGTCCCCCTCTTTGCTATTTCTCTCATTTTTTATTCCTTATTCTGTTGCCTCCATCAGGCCCGAGTGTCTGAGCTGGAACACGAAGCCGAGGAGCTCCGTCAGCTCTGGAAATCGGAGTCCTCCTCCAGACGGACCCGGTCAGACTTCCTCCACGGCCTGCTGCCGCACTCACTGCTCCTCAACCCGGAGGAGGAGAGCGCAGGAGAGCCGGCCGCCGTCAGAATCCCGTCCGTCTTGAAGCGCTGGGCCAGCGAGCGGCTGATGAAGGCCACGCAGGCGCCCGACTCCCCCGACGGGATCTACGACCACGAGTGCTCCTGCGTGCGCCGGGCCGAGGTGGTGAAGTACCGAGGGATCTCGCTGCTCAACGAAGTCGACGCGCAGTACAGCGCCTTGCAGGTGAAGTACGACGAGCTGCTGCGGCGCTGCCAGCTGGGTGAGGAGGAGGAGGAGGAGGACGAGGAGGAGGACGAGCCTCTACAGACCTCAGAGGTCGCTGCAGCTCGCCTGGGTCTGCCAGACGTGGAGGACGACCGCCACCAGCCGGAGTATAAAGAACTGTTTCGGAAGATCTTCTCCCGCATTCAGAAAACCAAAGAAGACCTGAATGAAAACAGAGGAAGAGCCTCAGCTGCTCCACGTTAGCTGCTTCGACAATAACGCCATCAGTTGATGTCTTCCAACTGCAGAACAAATCTCCAGAGAACCTTATTTCAAGAACAGGAGGGCTAAAGAGAACCGGCTCGTGTTGCAGATGTGGTTCGTTTTGCACAGAAACACCAGTGCCTCTGCTGGAACATCAATCTACCTCACAGCTCTGCTCACAACCAGGAAACCTCTCTGGGAAACGATCCGTCTTCCTCTCAGGAGCTGGAGCACAGAGCATGTGGTGACAACGACTCTCAGCTACTACCACACCAAACTTCAGCTCAACACCTGTAAATTTCACGGAGTTATAGTCATTTTTGTGTAAGTTGAAGTGGAGGCCATCTTGAATTGGGTTGACCCCAGTTGTACATACTTATCTAATGATCCCTTTCTGAGTTTCATTCAAATCCGTTCAGTGGTTCATGAGATATTTTGCAAAGAGTACATCGCTCCGAGGTTAGGAAATCTACAGAACCAAAAAGAACATCTTTAATGATCCATCCAACCATCCAAAAGCTCAAATGTACAACTTTCCTTTGAAGAAGATGAAGAAAAGCAGCAGATATCTGAGTTTCAGAGGCTGGAGTTGATTTTGTTCTGAGAGGCAAACGCTGACCCGTTAACTCTTTGGGTTAAGCTCATTTTTTGCATCCATTTGATAAATTCAGACTCAAAAGGAGTCTTATGACTTTAGATTTAGTCTCTTGCGTGTACAGTGGTGGATCTAAATGTCACCAAAACTGATGCAAAGTAGGACAAGAAAAGGGAAACAAAACAGCAAAGTTGCAGCTCGGTCCACTGAAAAAAAAAAAAAAAAGACAATTATTCCCAAGGTAACGTAGGAAAACCCTAGCAAAGTTCATATCAGAACGTAGTACTTCCAGTATATCCGCTGTTTGTTTTGTAATTTATTTATTATGCAACTTCATGTCTAGGCTGTAGGAATAATGGATGCAAGTTTTAATCTGTATTACAGACACTTGAACCGCATCTTTCCCTGAAATTATACTTGATTACTGTTGGGTAGTTCCTGTGACTGAATGTAGTGAAATGACTTGATGATGTAACCTGTTAAAGCTTGATGAGAGGACGTGTGAGGAGCAGCGTTTGTGTCCTCGTTGAGCTGAAAATGTGCACGATGTTTGTGGCATCACGTGGAGACTTGGACACTTGAATGATCTGCGACGTGTCGTGTGTTTGTAAAATGTTGCTGCTCTGAGCCATAAAATATGAAACAAGTTCATTCTGCAGCTGTCTTTGTTTGGTTTGATTTAAGATTATTTAAAGCTGCTAATCCCCAATTTATCATGGGATTTATAGGACTTCTGTTGGATTTCTTTTAAAAAAAAAGAACTGAAGGAAAGAATTTTCAGACTCTTAGAAAATGGCACTGCATCATCATCACATCTTAAAAATGACAAGTTGAGTCATGTGAAAATATGCAATCAGCCATGAAAAGATGATTGACTATAGTAATGATGAGTTCATTTAAAATAAAACTAGATTTTAAATCAGAAAACAAAAAAAAAAATCAATGAGAGAAACCTTAAAAAACAAAAAGAAAATTTGGAATGACGTTTCTGTCAGTGGTGATCCTGTTAAATAGATGATCTTTGATCGTCTGCCTGCCAATAAGTTCATTTAAACTAAATCTAGATTTTAATTGATTATAATTTCTTTTTTTTCAACAAGGACAGTGACTAAAGATTTCATTTTGATCAGTTTTATAATTGCAAAAACTTTAACAAACTTCAAAACCCAACATTCCTAAACATTACCCATTTCAAAACTTTACCCGATTCAATTTAAAGCTCTGTTTCAATTTAAATCTTATTTTTAGGAACAGTGTTCTTTATATGATAGCATGCAATAAAATTTAATAAATTTTCAGTCCTCAGAGGTAAATCCAACTCAAAAAACAAGATAAAAAGTTCAGTTTTCTTCTATTAAAACAGGATTGTCAAAAAAAAACCTGCAGGGCTTCGATTATATTGTTACAACAACATTAAATGCACTTTTTCCATTACGTCAACAAACAATAAGTGAGACAGAAAAGCCCAACTTTAAATATTTGGTGTATTTCTCCACATTTTTACCTCAAATTTACACAAAACTGAACTTCAATCCAGAGCTGACCTACTGTTTTCTCAGGTGGACTTCATATTTATATTCCTTTTTACATTTTTAGGTTTAAATCCTTAATCAGCACCTTAAATTGACATAAAATCTGGTATTTATTGAGCAACATAACCCTTTTTTTGATCAAGTATAAATCTGTAAGTCCTGCGGCACCTTATTCACGTTTAAATATTGAAAATGAAAGCATCTTTTGTCCTGGATGTTTTAAGAGACAGAGGCACTTTAATTGGAGGCTCGAGATTTAAAAACCCCAAACCCCTCCTTAACCGTCAACACGAGAGCCCAGAGTTTGTTTGTTTTTACAGTGAAATCTAGAAGCTGAATATTAATGTTTTATCCCAAACTGCATCTTTATTGGTTCTGTTCAAAAACTCAGTCACTCCAAAAGAAACGCATCTGAAAATCTACATTCAGCTTTAAAAAAAAAAATCCATCAGCAACCACAAAAATGCAGATTCCAGGTCCACGATTCCCAAAACCCCTTGAATACAAATCGCCCCGTTTCCCCTTTGATTTTGATGAGTTCAACAGTTTTTTTGAAGCTTTATTCCATCTTCACGGCTTATCTTTTCCACGAGTCGAGTTAACGAATATTAAATTGATTTTTTCCTCACAAACCTTAAAGTTTGCTTCATTGGTGAAAGCAAATAACAGACAAATCAGGAGTAAAATGATCCTATCAATAAAAAAACATCATGAGGTCATAAATGCAAAAAAATATGTAATGATAAATCGTAAATGTATATATATATATATATTTGACTTTTTCTTCATTTCTTTAATCTTCAGTTCCTTTGCAGACTCTCCAGCTTTGAGAGAGTTCTTGTTTTCTCACTGATTTACAGTTTTAAAGTCAAAAACTTTCCTCTGAAATCAGAAAAGCTTCGTCAGCAGCTTCAGACACGAGTGTCCTCCAATCACCGGCTCTCAGACCTGAACCGGCCGCTGTGATTGGCTCTTACGTCTCGTCCGCCCTCCCGTCGGACAGGAGGGAGAGAATCTGATTATCTGTCGGTGAGCGAAAGTGTGTGTGTGTGTGTGTGTGTGTGTGGGGGGGGGGGTCACGACTGCAACGTTCCCTTCAGGTACCACATCCCCGCATAGCTGATGCAGCACTCCTGAAACGATAAATTACAGGTCAGACTGACGGGAAACAGAAAGCTGTGTGTGTGTGTGTGAGGGGATCTTCAGCCCCGGCCTCTAAGCTTACACGAAGCAGCCGGTCGACTTCGGCTTTGGACGGGTCCCCGAGCTCCTGAGCCAGTCTGCTTTGAATCGTGGCCCTCCTGACCCGGTAGTTCTTTGCAAACAAGTCGTAGAGCAGCCGACGATGCTGCAGGAGGGGGAAAACAAACAAAACAAAACAAAAATATAAACAGAAGAAAAAACAAAAAAAGATGACCTTTTATCAGAGAAAAACAAACCAATAAAGCCAATAAAGATGCAACAATTTACTACAAAACAACTTTTTGTTTCTTAAATATCTTGAAGAACTATGCACAAAATGGAAAACAAATTATGATCTTTATGTTGGAGAATTTAACAAAGGAAGTGCAGAAATCTGCAGCTGAGATGGACCGATGAGCACTGAAGTGGCAAACGCCATGGTGTCTGATATTCGTGTGAAATTCAGAGTTTGCCGACGCCAACTTGTGGTGACTTCTAGCTACAACAGAGAGGGGAGACGGTTTACCTTGTCGAAGTCGTCTCCTGACTCCCACAAGCCGAAAACCTTCTGCTCATCAGGAGCTGCTTTGCTCTGAGCAGGAAACTAAAAAGTAAAAGAAAACAAAAAAAAGTAAATAAATCTGACCAAGAAGCTGCTAGTTAGAACCGTCTACCTGCTCCTCGTCTAAGGGGAGAAGTCACGTTGTTATATGAGTGTTTCTGGACCATCCATCCGTTTCTATTAAAGGAGTGAGCATCGAAGCACCTTTACTACTCCTGTACCTCATCACAGCTCAAATAAATGTCAATTATTCACTAAATCGGGCGGCTTGATCAGTAATAGTGTGCTATGACTTTTGGTAACAGAATGATGCACAACTTAGACGAAATTTGCAAAAACAAACTAACAAAAAACAATGGAGATTAATGAGAATTCAGTGAAACCAGAAACCCCAACCCTCTTTGGAGCTCTATAACTCAAACATCCTTTACTGTAAAAACATCATTCAAAGTTTAAATCAGTCACAGGAAGTTGAACTTTACAGATCTAAGTTACCATTTTATTATCTTTTAAAGTTTTCACACAATAATAGTTTAGGTTTAACAATTCTCAGATATTTCTCCATGGACGGTTTAACTGACAGTTAAGGTCATTAACTTTTGAAATGTTTAAAACAAACTCTTCTTACTCCCACAAAGTTTCTGGGACATGTACAAATTATACATCACAACGTGGGGATTTTTGTCTTCTTTTACCCAATGTGTCTCTCACTGGTATAGGATTTATTGTTTTCCCTCCAATCCCTTCAGATTACAGGGTGCCCACTGAGGCACCCGAGGATTTTAGTTACATTTTAGCTCAAAATACTCCCATCAAAACTGAAAGCAAAGAGTCTTTGTTGCCCAGACATCTGAGCGTCCTATTAACTTTATCTTCTGCCTGAATGCCACGTTAAAAACAAGACCAGATTGAACAGCCAGAATCCCCAAACTGGGATTATCTCTTCAGAAACGACCCACTGACTGGACACTGATCATCTTAAACTGTGACGTTTCCAAATGGGATGGAGGGAGACTCATCTGATTCCAGATCTGTCTGCGTTTACAAACAACCTGCAGACTTAACCTCTCGCTGAGCAGTAAAAGAGATTAACTTTAAAGCTAATAATCTGTTGCATAAGAAAGATGGCGCCGGGCCACCCGCTCCCCTACAGCTTCCAAAACCCTTTCAATGTGGAGCTAAAACTCAGGACCGAGTTAGTTCTGAGGGATGCGGGTCAGGAATAGACCATACCATCCCCTCCGTGTGAGCAAACAGCACAAGGAAAGTAATACAGAGGACTGATAACAAACATTAAATGGCCGTTGCCCAAATGCAGAGCACAAACACACGAAAGGGATCAGGTGGCCTCAGAAACCCGAGTGGAACCTGAGAACCAGGTCTGTGTTGCTTTGGTGCCCCAGCTTCTTTAAAAACGGCCGTTAGTGTCGTTATTCTGTGCAGGAAAACTGATACGTGCATTAAAGCTGCTAGCAAGGCATTCCCCCATTCAGGACGCACAGGCTGCTCAAAGGGTTTCAAGACAGAAGAGGTGAAACGGGTCCAAATTCAAGACGAGAGATTGTAATCTCAACACTTCAGAGCTCAAACTGCAAGTGGATAAGAGCTAAAAGGTGCATGTTGATGTACAACCAAGTTACTAAAGATTACAAGTATTCAACAATTTATTTTTAATAATCTACACGTTATTGCTTATTTCTGTTCTTCTGCGCATTCTGAACAGCGGATGTGGGCTTTGTGTTACAGGTTGGCGTCTTCCTGTTGTTCTGTACGACGTGAAACGTGAACTGCAACCTGACTGTGTCGCTTTGAGGTTCCCACATCCTGCTGCAGCAGATTTGTGCGACTCGATCAGTTCTCATGTGTCCACAAGTTGCTTCTGCTTTCAAACAAACAGTCTTTAATGAACATCTGAAAATTTATTAAAGATTATTTATCCCTGCTTCCAACAAGCTCTTACAGAACAGCCGACACACTCTGAGTTTTAGGTTTAAAATGTCACTAAACAAATCTGGGTTGGGAAAGAAAGACAAAAACAATGAGTTGTAAATGTAAAGGATGACGGCGTACTCACAGGCACCATTATCTGTTTGCACTGGCAGAGCAGCACGGCGTCCTGCAGCACGTGGTCCGAGATCGAGCGGAAGACGCTCTGTCCCGCCGGCATGGAAGCTAGGTGGAGGTTAAACAGACGCTTTAGCTCGTTTAGCGTCAGGACAAAATGCTTCCGGAAAGTCTTTGTCACAAAGTCCTGCAGCTCCGGGGACAGCGTGCTGCTGGGGCTCCCTCCGTTGGCGTGATCAAAGCCAAGGGAGGCGGCGCTGGGGTAACCATTAACAGAACCGTTCGGGATAGAGCAGGAAGAGGTGTCCATCTGCTCGTCCTCCCTGTCTCTTATGGGCTGCTGATTGATTTGGGCGCTGCTCCCGGCGCGTCTTTCGTCCAGGTCCCGCTGCAGCGATGTCTGGTTTTCTTGCGCTCGCTCCTGAGCCATCCTCAGACGCTGGTCCCCGCTGATGTGGACGAGCTCTAGAAAACAACGCAGACGTCAGTTACAAAACAAAAACCAGCAGGTTATCACCAAGAAAACTCCTTTTTACCTGGTTTTGGGGCATTCTTTGGCACAAAATCGTCTTTAGAGAAATTAAAAACCTTTTCCAGCCTTTAAGAAAAAGATAAGAGATTATTTTCTAATTTATCATCACCTAAATCTTCAGTGAAAGAAAACATTTGTCTTGAAACATACTTGCTTTGGATACCAAGCCACAGCATGTGCTGCCTGTGGGCGATATCTGGGTGCTTCTTAATGAAGTCCACATCAGTGGGCAGCAGGAACTCCCAGCCCCGGTTGACCCGAGGAGCTGCCACGTGTTCCAGGAACTCCTTCACATCCTCAGGAGGAAGCTAAAGGAGCGAGAGGGAAGCAGATCTAAGTTATGTTTACCTGAGTGAGCAGTCAAATGTTTTAGGCTCCTGGGAAGCAACAATTAAACGCTATAAAGTCAGAATCAAGCAGAGGAAAAACTAACAACGCCCTTTCTCGCAAACCGCTTCTTACTTTGATGATGGATGCGATTTCTTTCCTTATCACGGAGCGCTCCTGCGTGAATCTCCACATCTTAAAAAAAGACGAACACGGATTTACCCTGACTGCAAAATGAACAACGTAAGGGACGCCGACACAGATTTAATTCTGAGGGCTTTATTAAACAGACAGCAGCTCACCACAAAGTCTCTGCCTCGACAGAGCACTTCAGCAGGGACGCCACTGTGAGCGCTGCAGGTGTTTTTAGGATACAGAACGTCACTGGGAGCAGAAAACAAAACATCAGCATCAGTATATCTGAAACCAGTCTGATTCTGAAGGATGCATTTGCCCTTGACAGTAAAAGTCTTTCTCACCTCTTTATGACCCAGTTTCCCTGAACCAACAGCGCCACCTGCTGGATGCAGCGCAGCACCGACGTCTGGTCAGTTCCAGAGGCAAGCAGTCCCATCAGGTTGGCAAACGGCATCACCTTGACTGCACAGAACAGAAATTATTTTTTTAAATGTGACACGTTAACTAAAAGGTGGATTTCTGTATCATATGAAAGTGCAAACTCAAAGCAAACAAGTCCCTGCAGCTGAGGAAGATCACTTTCCAAACATGCTGCAAGTGTTAGACATTATTATGGAAAACTGCAAGAATGGTGGTCTGTATTTTCTGACGATCTCGGCTCACCGTTCTTCATCAGCGTCTTGACTTGATCTCCCAGCGGCAGGGTGCGGAGCTGAGCCATGGAGAGCACGTTACTGGGCCCGACCGGTTTCACCCTGACACACAGCGGGACAGTCACGTTAGTGATGCGCCTCAGCGACTCGTTTCAAATCCAGAAACATCTGTCAGAAGAGCGAGGAACGCTTACACTTTCTCCTCCGCGGGCGGGGGCATCAGCATCGCCAAGTACTCCCTGAGGAAACAGGAGGAGGAAGTTTGAGCAGAGCTCGGAAGCGAGAGCTGAACGAGTGACAAAAAGATGCGAGCGAACCGCTAACCGAGTACAACGAGACGCGTGCAGCTAAAATTAAGTTCTGAACAATAAATTTGTGACCAGTGATTGTTTTTCCCTCCCAAACAAAAACTGAACAAGGCAGACATTAATATCAACTTGGACCTGCTGCTGTCTTTTTACGATTCGAGTCCTGGTGTTGATTTACTTAATGTCATTATTTCTTAGCACCAGCTGCAAATTTGACAAATCTCCTCCTTCAAGCCAGATAATAATAATAATGGTGCTGAATTAGCCGTTTATCATTCAGTCTCTAAATTTATAAATAAATTGTTTTTCTACTGTGGTACTCAATAGCTGAATGGTTAGATGTTAGGTCAGTGATTGGCTTTGCTTCTCTATCCTGGAGGACCCTCCATCTATTAAATCAGGGAAGTAAAAATAAGCACAAAAAGATTTGAATTAAAGCGGTTTTATTAATCTTATCTGTCTGTTTGTAAACATGGGATCATAGAAAAGTCTAATTATTTACTAAGTGAGTGCGTTCAGCTTAAATTACTGCTATTATGTAACTGTTATAATTAAGATATATCTAGTATTCCAGTTTTTATGTTAAGATGGCAAAACAAACTTACTTTGTTCAATTTTCTATTTAATCAAACTGTTTAAATGCTCAAAAATTTCTCTATATAGTAGAATTTGTGTTGCAAACTGGGGTGAATGTGCTCAAAGACGAATAATTAAAAGATTAAAAAGATCTGAAACAAGAACTGATTCGACAAATAAACCCAAACCAAACAATCAGATAATTTACAGCTGTAGAAATATATAAACATGCTGACAAAGTGTAAAAAAAGACATGATTTAAGCTCTGTGTTCAAATCAAGAGCAGAAGTTTCTTCAAACTTACTTTGGAGTTTTGACCAGTTCAGAGTTTTGCGAAGCGTCCACCGACTGACAGAAGAGGTACTGCTTTTCGTGCTCCGAGCGTCCATCCTGCATTCAAACAAGTTAAATGTTAAAAATCTGCACGACAAACAGAGCAGCAACATCACCGGACTGAAGCTGTGGTCGTGCTCCATGAGAAGTCGTGAAGTCGGCTCTCGTTCACGTGGTCGCCTGACAAAAAATGCGTCATTTTGTTCACTTGGCAGCCTCGCCTGCTGCTTCGCGACACGAGGCTGCCAAGTGTTGTGTGATTGGTTAGAACTTGTTGTGGGCGTGTTTGTGTGTTTATGCGGAAAAGCCGGTGAGCTTTAATGGAGCCATTTTGCTTCTCCTGCTCCGCTGTGAAGAAAATACAGCCGTCTTTACGACTGTTCCAGCAAAACAAGGACAGGAGAGTTTAAAGCCGGCGGGAAGCAACCCGTTTAAACGCTGTAGGAGGGGGGAGGAGCTTCCCCGGGAGTTCTGATCCGAGTGTCTTGTGGACGATGAAAGGTGTGTGCGAAAACGAACGTCTTGCAACCACATGACCATGAATCGACTTCTTGATTTTCATATGAAGCACGCCGGGGCTTTAAACCATCTGCGGCCTGTTTTTAAAACACTCAGCGCTCCCCCTACCTTTGCACCGTGGTACTGCAGGTGGATCCAGGGCTCCTCGGCCTGCTTCTTCTGCAGGAACTCGTAAGACTGGATTCTCCTCTGCCGGGCCTGCTCCGATTCAGGCCGGGCAAACCTCACCTAAAGAAGAAACGTGCATAAGAAATGCAATAAGTTCTGTGTTTGCATGAAAACTTAAAAGCTAAAACTTCATTGCATTAATAAAACTTTACCGTAATCGCCTTCGCTTCCTCTTCAGTTTCATCCTGGGAGGAATCTCCACCTGCAGGCGTGAGATTCAGGTCATGTGTAAACTTATCACAGCTATTTAAAACATAATGCCTGAGACTTCTTTTTATTTTGAAAATCAAAATTAGTTTTCTTGATTAATTATTACAGTATCATAAAGAAAATCTAGATAAACAAAGGCTAAAGTTTTTGACTACAGAAGATATTCAGACTCAAACATGATTTAATTAAGAAAAGCAGCACTCGTGTTTAAGACTTGGTCTAAAAGAAATTTGGACGTATTTGTTGGAAACAAGTTAGTTGTCTCACATATAGTATGACGAATCAACCAGCCAAAGCAAATTTTAAGTAAAATAGCATTTACTTCATTAAGATCATCAAAGAAATGTAACTTTTCTGCTCCTAAAAGTAAACATAAGTCTTAAATGTGGGAAACTCACCTTCGTTGGCTGCCTCACGCTCTCTGGTTTTGTTATCAGCTTTGTCCAAATAAGAGAAACTGGGTCTCATCTGCAGGATTCCCGCCAGGGGCGTGACATGAAGCTCACCTGTTGATATCATCAGTAAAACAATCGCAGATTGTAATTTTGGCTTTCCGGTCTCCGATTTTGGGTTTGTTTTAATGCCATAAAGCTGCATATGTTGGCCCTCCAGCTTATCAGTGTAAACAAAATTAAATGACTCAAACATGAATGACCTTTGAGCATTTAAAACAACAAATCAGATACAGTCAGAAGACACGAGGCTCTGTGGTCAGACCTTTGCGAAACAAAGCAGCTGCATATTTGGAGGTGTTGGTGGTGGCCTGGATGGAAGAAAACGTCTGTTTGTCCATCAGTTTCCTAAAACAGACACACAAAAAGAGCAACGGTCAGTCCAAACTAACTAGGAAGACCTACGGATTCCTAAAAATATAAATATCTGGTTTAATAACAAACATACGATGAGTAAGTGTTGGTTTCATCGTAGGACATGCCGTCCACGTTCAGAGCTATTTGCTCTCCTTTACTGTGACAGTAGTTTGGACTCATGGTGTTGACGGCCATTTCCAGCTCCAGCTGTGTGACAAGCAGCACAAAAAGAACAAACTCTCAGAGAAATAAAGACAGATTTAAAAAACAAAAAAAATATCCATCAATTTCAAGAGAGAATAAACTGAGATCTACTATTTTACATTTTCAAAATCAACAATCGAAACTGAAATTTCTACTTAAAAAGGCTTGTAAAATAATAAAAATAAGGATTAAAAACGGGGATTAAAAGGCTAAAACTAGTTGGTTTACCCTCTGCTGTTTGGGTTTGATCTTAGCCGACAGGTGGTTGACATCATCATAGGTCATGGTGGCCGGTCGGACCGGATACTGAGTTAAAAACACAAAAAATGACCAAATTAAGAGTAGTGAGCGACTCAAGATGTGCTAAATATGTAAAATGACTACAAAAGAGAAGCTCACCTGGAGAAGATAGAGTTTATCTGCAAGGCTTTTGGCAAGATACACGTCGATCTACAAGGAAACAGAAATGTAGATCAGGAAACTTTACGTTTCTTGAAAATAAAAAACAAATCTGGCGCCTTTTGAAATCCAGTCACGAGGGCTAAAATCCACAATAAGCAAATATTTCTTTCTAGACAATAAAAAGAAGATGCTAAGCACGGCGGTACATCGATCATGCTTTGGGCTCGTGTTGTAGCCAGTAACAAATCAAAACAACCAAACAAAAAAATGTTGGCTGCAGTGCAAAATGATTGATGTTGATTTTTGTCGTAATTCAGATCTGGGTCCATAAAGACGCCATCTAGTGATCCTGGTTACTAAAAAAAGGACATCCTCTTCCTAATCTACCTTTGAATCAAAGTTTTTCTAACAGGTATGTCAGCATTTTCCTCCGCAGGCTGCTGTGGTGTCGAGAAATCCCTTCGTAAAATGTTTTGCATCATTGTGAAACTTTGGGATTCCCCTTTTTAAATATATGCCTGAAATTCCTAATGACGTCACTCCAGACCATAATAAAGATCCAGTTTCTAAACCGGCCTTCTCTTAAACAAACCTAGCTTGCTGCCAGGTGATAAATTGCCAAATTTCAACATCATTTCGAAGCTTCTGAGATGCAGAATCTGACAAAAATAACAACTCAACACTGAAAAACTCTTCGTCGTGACTTGTTTTGCCAGCATGGGTCACAAAAAAACAAATGTAACCCTGTTTTCCCTCCATTTACTGGGAAAAGGGTCACCTACTACTGTCACTTTAGGTTAGCTATGCCGTATTATAGCTGCTGTAAAACTCTGGAGCAGGATCGAGCCAACATGTCTACTGTGTCTGCAATGCATTGCTGCAGAGAAAGAGGAATTTCCCTCCTTTCAGGAGGAAAAAATATCTAAAACAAAACTCAACTAAAAACAAACCCCTCAGGGGGTCTTGGTGTTCGTGCAGCAGCTTTGTTTTGTCTTCAGGGTGGAAACAGACAGAACAGCAGGAGTGAGACGAGGGTTTAGGGACCATCTCCAAACTGCAAAATTAGGCTGTAATTTTTCTGTAACGTCAACAGAATCGTCCTATTCACCTACATCACATCAGGTATTTATAAATCACGTAAAAAGCCACTTCTAAGAAAGCTAATACAGTTTTTTGCATCACTGTAGACTTTTTCGTTAAGTTCTGTTTGAACTTTTCTGAAAGCAAATAAAGAAATAACTTGATTTCACAGAAGCGGTTCCATCAAAAACAACCCGATAATCTGACAGATCTGGAAGCTTTCTGCCAGAAACAAAACATCCACCATAACAAGGTCCAAAATACTCTATGGTAGCTGCAAAAACTCACTAAATGGTATAAGAAAAAAAAGGTTAGATGGCCAAACATTCACTCGGCAAGTTGCCAAACTGTCTAGAATGTAAATAAAAAGTTGTTTTGCTTAAAACATAAAAGCAATGTGCGTCATTTACGTTTATATCTACAAATCGTAATCAGAGGTCCGGGCAACGCTTATGACTCGCGTGATATAGACATACCTCCTCTATAATGGGGTCATCTTCATCACCACTGGCCATAGTGATGTAATCACAGCCAGAAGCTGGAAGATGTCAGAGGAGAGGAGCAGCAGATGACCTCAGGGATCCAACCTGCAAAATAAAGGCAGAGTAACAGGGATTTACTGCACAGCTCCAAGACTACGCCCAGCAATTAACAGGGAATTACTGCAGAATATCGTGGATAAATCCTGATTGATGGTAGTCTTATCAGGGCGTGTAAAGCTGTCAGAAGAAGAGGGTGCAACATTTACAAAGCCTGATGAAGTTAGCCTGCCAGATGATGCTTTCACTGACCCAACCAGCAGGTAACACATGATGTAACAGCAAGCAACACACTCTACATGGCTCATCTTCATTCAAATATCTTCTGATAAACATTATGTCTTGTAGACACTCCACGCAGCGACTTCAGACAGTTAAAACACTCACTTGTGACACCAACTTTAAAGAGGAGTCAGTTTTTGGCTGCGTTAGCTTAGCAAGTTAGCCAAAACAAAACGTTCACCTACACCGCTCACGGATTTAAGTTTTTAATCGACATACAAGCAAAAGGAAAAGCGAGACAAAGTGCTACAAGCTTGCTGTTTTAAATCCCAGTGAGCGAACAGGTGACGCGAAAAACAAACAGGGCTGTTAGCCGGTGGGAGCTAGCCTAGCACATACGAGCTAGCTTAGCCTGGCGTGCTAACAGACACATGCTAATCAAAATAACAGAGTCAATCCCCGGGCCGGACAGAACATTTTCCCCCTCTCACCTGTACCTTTCGCTTCTCAGTTTAAACTGTCTCATGCGTGCGTGAGGTCCAGGAATAACACCCGGTCGCAGAATTCAGACAGCATAAGTTAAGAGCTGCTGCTGGGGTGAAGGTACCATGTTGAGTCAGCTCCACAGACACGTGGGGAGGAGCTCGTGTCTGCAAATCAGCATGTCGGGCACGCAAGTTCATCACATTTTACTACCAGCTGGAAAGGACGTGTCGTTTATTTCACACACTGGCGTTAATAGATGTAAAATAAACAAAATTAAAATTTCTGAGCAAAACGTATGTGGCAGCGGTGGGATTCGAACCCACGCCCCCGAAGAGACTGGAGCCTTAATCCAGCGCCTTAGACCGCTCGGCCACGCTACCGCGTGTACTCATGTGGGGTCGTTTTTTTGTATTCATTGTGTTTTCATATATTATTTCTATTGATCATTGAATGTAACCAGAATACTCTTCTAAAAGACTCCAGTTGATCCAAGATGTTGTGACTTAGGTTTAGGTTAACTCTAATTAAATTCAATTAAAATTATTACTTTTTGCCTTTCAAACTAGCAAGCCCCTTTGTTTATGTCCAGAGTAATCAAAATATTAATAAATAATAATAACATGGAATATGGAAAAAGGAACAAACTGTATTTTCTTGTTTAGTTTCTTTTTTGTTTATTGCAATATAACTTTTGTACTTCAGCTTTGCTAGTTTTAGCTTTTAGCTGATGTTTTGCTCATTTTAACTGGAGTGTTGATCATTTTAGCATCTATCTATGATTAGCTTTTAGCTACTGTTCTGCTACTTTTAGCCTGTGTTCGGCTCAGTTTTACTCATCTTATCCTCTGTTCTGCTTATTTTAACTTTATTAATTCAGTTAACGAGTCACTTTTCAACTAAATGAAAATTTGGATTAGAGGAAAGTTGTTTTAAATCTCTTACTTAATAATAGAATAATTGTCTCAGGCTACATACATGGGGGGGGGGGGG
>NC_051446.1:21461085-21496567 GCF_001649575.2 Kryptolebias marmoratus
GGGGGGGGGGGGGGGATCACAAAATAATGACCAATAAAAAGCAAGGCAAACTTTATTATATTCATACTCTGCATTTTTACACATAAAAGTCTTCCAACATTAGTTTATTAACAATTCTCTTTGTTCTGATTTTAATTTTGTATTTTAGACCTTTTTCTTTTGTACAACCACATTCACTTAAATAAAAAGGTAATGAGGGGACGGGGAAGTAAACGGAGAATGAGTCAAGATGATTAATGTCACAAACCAACAGACAGAAATTGGAAGAAAGAAATGTCTTATCATCAGTGGCTCAGCAAACACAAAAAAAAACGCTCGCAAACCGCTAACAGCAAAAATTCTGTCGTAAAAATATGTAAACTGTAAACATTCAGGGTAAATGCTGAATGCGTTAAAACCAGAGTGACTGTCCCACAGCCTTCGGGGGATAAATGATGTATTCATCGTTACTCCTCGACCAGCGCCCACGCCTCTTCGGCTTTCATGTAGTACTGGTTGGCCAGGCGACCTTTCATGGCTGCCATGGCGGCCTCTGCGGCTTCTGTAAACAGATCGCCTGCATCACAAGGAGAGATGTTGCAGTCAGTATATAGTATTTTTCATTTGGCATGTTTTCTGGAAGTGTTTAATGATGTTTAAAGGTCGGCGAGGGGGCGGGACCTGCTTTCTGTGGGTCCGCGGTGAGGTTGTGGCCCCCATCTTGGTACATCTCTGCCTCTCTGGCCAGCAGCAAGTAGCGAGGCTCGTCCTGCGTGCCGTCGAACTCTCCGCCCTCGTCGTAGTCCGTCATGTTCAGGGCGCTGTCGTACCAGTGCACCGCTTCATCCCAGTCCTGCTTTCTGTGAACACGGAGAGAGGAAAATTATTCTGGATGAACGTCTGGGAAACTGCTTGTGGCGTTTACCTGATTCAAGATGGCAGCCACAGTAAACCGACCTTAACAGACACAAAACACCTATAACTCATATCTACAGAGATTGGGCTAAAATATGGTCTGGTAGTAACTGAGAGTCATCTCAAGCACATTCTCCGAGGGCATCCATACGTCTGTCTTCCTGTTTGGAGTTTCTTCTGTCGTACGTTTTTTCACTAACTTCTTCAGCTTGTTTTACCAATTCATATCAAAACATTTTAGCTGACCTTCAGCTGTCTCTAAACTCTCGCCCACCTGTCAGCTGACCTTCAGCTGTCTCTGAACCTTCACCCACCTGTCAGCTGACCTTCAGCTGTCCCTGAACCTTCGCCCACCTGTCAGCTGACCTTCAGCTGTCTCTGAACCTTCACCCACCTGTCAGCTGACCTTCAGCTGTCCCTGAACCTTCGCCCACCTGTCAGCTGACCGTCAGCTGTTCCTGAACCTTCGCCCACCTGTCAGCTGACCTTCAGCTGTCCCTGAACCTTCACCCACCTGTCAGCTGACAGATTGATTCCCGTATCGAAGGCTCTGGCCACGACGATCATGGAGGATCTGTCACCAGCCTCGGCGGCCTGCAGCAGGTACTTAAAACCCTTCATCCTGTTCCCGGCGTTATCCTGCCGACGACACAAACGGGTCAGAATGCAAACGGACCAAACTCAGGTGGTGAAATTCGCCGCTGGCCATTACCTCCACCTCCATGTCGGGCAGGATGTGGTGAGGCAGCTGCAGGTAACATTTCCCTAAGGCCACGATGGCCTCCAGCTCGCCGCACAGGGCGGCTCTCTCCAGGTGGAACATGGCCGAGTGCTGATCCCACTGCTCGTCCTTCTCACAGAAACGACCCGCCTCGTGGTAGCGGACCATGGCCAGGTGGACCTGAGCAGAAACCCAACCAGGATTTAACATCGTTTGCAACTAAAAACGCTTAAATTTTGGCAGATTTACGTTTATCCCGTTGCGAAAAAGTGAATATGGACAATTATGTTTTTGCCCATGTCTGTGTTTGTCTGTTAGCAAAATATCTCACGAACCACTAGATGGATTTTAATGAAACTCTAAAGAAATATTCACTGGATGCACATCTACACCTCATTAACCTTTGGATTCAATCCAATTCAAGATGGCCACCACAGCTAATCAATCTTAGCCAACAGAAAAATGGCTATACAGTAACTCAGTCAGTTTTACAGATATGGAGCTAAAATTTGGCATAGTAGTAGCTGAGAGTCATCCCCAACATATACTCTGAGTGGGAGATGGGGCATAAAGTTATTTTTAAGGTTTGAGCAAAACAAATTCATAGTTTCTCAACATAAGACAAACCTAGTCTAAACTCTGGCATTAAAGCTGCCCGTTGATTTGAAGAATCGTTGATTCTTTATTTTATTTCTGCCGACTGGTTGTGAACGCTGCGTCGGCTCACCTTTCCCAGGATGGACTGGCCGATCTTCTTCTGCAGCAGAGCGTTGAGGCGCTCCACCTCGGTGGCCACGCAGGAAGGTCTGTGCACGTGAGCGCGAGACGAATGGAAGAAGCTCCACTTCTCCTCCGTTAGCTGAGCAGAAAGAGCCATCGAAGAAAAAAACAATAAATAAAAAGCGGGGAGGACAGAGAACTAAATTCAAATGAATGACAAACATGAGATTTAAGCTCAGAGCCTGAGAAGCACTTCTCGGTTCACTCAGAGTTAAAGAAAAGCAGACGAACAAAGCGATCACGGTGAAAAGCATTAGCTGGATGGCAGAGTCTGGGAGTTGGAGGTAGATGGTGTTTCTGTTCCAAAAATCACTTTTTCTCGATTTGTATTTCATGATTTGCTAAAAAGTAGCAGACGTGGGCATGAAAACGGCAAACAGCTCGTTAATTGGCCGTACAAATCTTTGTGCTCGGTACATTATCAGCAAAGACAAAGCAGAAAGGCTGCAGCAAGCTTCCAAGCCTCCATGCAAATAATCACCCCTTCATTGTCGGGATTTTGTGAATTTAAGTTTGCAGAAACTCTTGGAGGAGCTACCATCTTCCTCTAGTGAGGGGGGAAACAAAGAAGATGAGGAGGAGATGAGTTAGCGGAAAGGTCAAGAATGATTACTTTTTTTTTTTTATAACTGTTAACCAGTTGATGTGAAAAAAAAGGAAAAGACAGATGATAATGAGGGAAGTTAGAGTTGAGTTATTCGATTACAGACGGAATGGTTATGATCAAGGTGAGGATGGAGTTTACACAGATTTGTTTTTGGTTGTTTACCCTTCTGATACTGTCGTCATCCGACTCAGAAAAAGTTCTGTGGTAGCGATGATGGGCCTATGTGATGATACAACATGCATTTCAAAACCCGCTGTCAGGGATTTCAGTCAGACAGTGTGGCAATGTGGAAAACAACCACAACTACCTTGTAAAAAACTGTGTCTAAAACAATAAAACCCAGCTAACTGATCAAAAATGCGTTTGTGAAGAAAAAAATCTACACATTAGGTGTTTAATTTGTCCCCTTCTTACTGCTGTGAAACCAGACTTCTACATCAGAACTTCAAGTTGTCCGAATATGTTCAAATCAAGTTAAAAAAAGAGCTGAAATGGGAGCAATTACCCCGTCTATGTGGTCGTTTGGATCCCCCTCACTCCTCCTCTCGCTGGGATAGCCACTGTCTCCGCCACTTTCTGAGTCCTGCAGGCAACAAAACAACATTCAGAAGTTGTTTGGTTAGACTTGGGCGCTCGGGAGATACCTAAAACCTATATTCCTACTTTAGTTTAAGCTTAAAAAGAAAATCATCTGATGGATTGACTCAGTGCAGCAGCCTGTTGTTGCTGTTTGCGGCCACCTGGGGGCAGTGTGGACAACCACTGCAGCTCAGACCGGCTCAGGTACAACAATCATGGCTCACAGGAAAGCTGGCTGTTTTCTTAGAATGTTCTGTTGGGGAAACTGGGATTCATTCGACTGCTTTGAGATGCTCCACCCTCCTGGAAAACAAAACTGAACCCAACTCCCTCTTGACAACCAACGTTATGTAACAACAGCAGCTTCGCCCAGCAGAAAAATGTGCTGCAACGCCTCAAGAAACACTGAAAAGAACCCAGAAACAACGCAGATCCTTGTATATTCAACCCCCGAAAAACATTAAAAACTCAAAAATCCTGGTACCATGCTTTCAAAGCCTCTCCCTCTTTTTTTGTTGTAATTTTGGCTTCTTCTTGCATCTCCTCCTTTCAGGCGTTCTGCTGATTCAGCGTTCACACTATTGTTTTCCGGCTTTTTATTTTTCTGCACGTCTTCTTTGCAGTCGTACTACTTCTAAATATTTTGTGCTATTTTAGCCATTCATATATCAAAACTTTCAGCTCATTCGGGAGATGTTTACGTTTTAGAGACTTTAAAACTTAAAAAAATTAGCTTTAGATAACCCTTTCTTACTTTTATTTCCTGGGTAGTCTTTAGATACGTTTAGCTGGCCTCTTTCTAGATATAGCTTTTATCAATTAGCATTTTGCTATTTGTGGCTTTAACCATAACTCCTTTTAGCTGGTGTTCTGCTTCCTTCGGTTTCTTCTTTGTCAGAGTTCAGCTCTCAGCATCAAACTGTGTTTCTGGTAAAAACCTTCTGTTTAAAACAAAGAAACCTCTTAGTGGCAGGGAAGTCAGCTGTCGGCTCCGAACATTGTTACCACCGGCGCCGTTTTCACCAGCAGCGGTTATGAACACGCTCATTGTGGCGCCGGCCTCGGCTGCGGTCAGCTTTTTCAACAAACCCGGCTTTTGGACCTTCGCAAAGCCTCATTATACCGGGGGGTCAGAGTGCTGTTTGTCTGCTGAGAGCTGCACACAAGCCGAAGTCTGCAGCTGAAATGAGCGGAATTCCCATAATCCTCTCTGTGTTGGTAAAAGCTACGCAAACAAAGACAAACAACGGACCCCTGGAAACCCCTGGAGAGCAGATTATTGGAGTTTATAAACAACTTCTCATGAGTAAAATTGGTAGGATTGCCCTTTAGCCTTTAGCAAATTAGACCACAGAGAAAAATAATCACGACTCAATTGAGAAAAACTTCATTTCTGATGATGAGGATGTAAATCTGAGCGAAACTAAAGAAGATGCGTTTAAAATCAACGATGGTGACGTCCACAGAAGAGCCGCTTGGGATGAAGGAGTCGGACAATTTTGATGCTTTGGTAAATTTTCACGCTCATATTTGTTGAGTAAAAAGTGCAGATAAAAGGCCTTTGTATACATTGAGTGCGTACCTGCATTTTAAAACTGCGTATCGACATATCTGGAAAGTTACTGGAGTAAAATCTTTCAAACTGCAGCGTTTGATAGAGTTCAGGAGAAGCTTTAACTGTGATTTCAGTTGCTGATGTTTCTGTGACAGCGTGAGCCGTTTCTTGTTTTCGTTTTGTTGGGATTGTCTCTGCGGTTCATGTTTCCAGTTAGGTTACTACTCACCTTGTGTTCACCTGTGTTGTTGTTGAATCTGTCGTGCTCAGACATTCCAGTGAGAGACACGCCTAAAGAACGTTGTAAAAAAAAAAAAAAAAAAAAGAACAAGCGTTAACCAGCCGGACGTTCCTTGGCGTGGGCAGCGTTTTGTTATTTGAGGCAAAATGATCTTTGGTGTACCTGAAGGCGACTTGCCCATAAATCCGCCCGGCACCAGGGGGGAGAAGGGCAGGGTGAGCGGCGAGCAGGGGATGGAGTCCATGTCGCTCGCGCTCTCGTCCGCAGACGAGGTCTCAGACAGGCGGGACAGCAGCGGGGGCGCCCGGCTTGCGGAAAAGGTCCGAACCCGAGGCGAGCCGCAGACCTCCTCGCAGCCCCTCAGCACCGTCTGGGCCGACTTCTGGGAGAAAACGAGACGAAACTTAGGTGAAAAGAGAACAAGATTCAGACGTGCCGTCATGATCCTGCACCTGAGTAGGAAATCCAATTTTTTTAAAAAAAATCAAAGTGTTAAAATTACAAGCAGCTTGTTGGTGCAGTCCAGCTGGGACGTCTCTGCCTGGGAGATGTCAAAAGGCGTCAAGCCCATGCACTTGCAGATCTTGTTACACAGGTGGGAGTGGAAGAACAGAGCCATGCCTCGCACACCTGGAACACAGCTCTTATCAGAGTGAGGCTTCTCCAGTCATTTCTGCTGCGGGGGAACCGCTTTGTCAAAGAGAAGGGTACCTAGATTTCCGTCTCCGAAGTCGGTCCCCTTCTCAGTGTGGATCTGAGGGTCCGTGTAGAGGTCGCCGACTCCCTGGATGTCCACCACGATCAGCTGATGGCCCGACCGCTCGAAGGTGAAGTGGCTGAAGGCCTGGCGGACGAGGGAGGGGAGGTTGTATCAAACCGTCGGACGAGGACGGGAGGGGGCGGTTTCTTTCTGAAAGCTGATGTCACTCACCTGCGGAGTCAGCCGGATGTTGTCGTCTCTCACAAATCCAGAGTTGGAGTTGTATTTGATGTACTTGCCCTCGATGTAATGCTCCAGGTGGAAGAGGGGCTTGCCTGCTCGTTGTGTCATCTCCACCACACACATCTGCATGATGTCCACCTGAGAACGAGTCAGAGATAAAGAAACAACTCTTTTACTCCCGTCAGGAATCTGGGCTGAAAGAGAAAAAACTAGAACTAAAAATAGATTAAAGATTTTGAAAAACTTTAAATGTACCTACAATATGTCAAGATTTAGGGGCAAAATACAACAGACAATGGGCTGTAACTATTGATTTTTCCTTAAAAATATTAAATATGCCTTTTTGCTTGTCTCACTGGGGATAGGCATCAAATCCCCCACGACCAGGAATAAACAAGCAAATTAAGAAAATGGATGGATAGATATAAATAATAATCTATGTATGGATGGTTACTCCCTTAAAACGATCAAATAAATGATCTATTACCATAAATTGTACTCATTGTGTTGTTCCTTTTGGTGCTTTTATATTTTCTTGCACCATATTTGGACAGACGAAGCATAATTTCATTCAGTTGTATTTCTGTAATAGTTGGAACGACAACGAAGGGGGTCTTGAACTAATCTGCTACCTGCTTGGGGGGTCTGTGGCGGTTGTACTCCTCCCCCCAGAGTTTGGCCTCCATCTGCAGCCTGACGTCCTCGAAGTAGACGTCTCTGTCCACCGTCTCCATGTAACGTTTGGCCACGTAGTTGGACGCCGACTTCCAGTTGCTGCTGTGTGAGAAGTTTGACAACTTCTTCCTGGAGGGGCGAAAAGAAACAGATACTTAAAAACATTTTAAATATGACTCAGATAGTCGCATAAAGACCGAGAAACACCCCCAGGGCTTTACGTTTTAACAGGAGGACGAGCTGAAAGTGATTCCAGATGTGTCCGATGTGAGCCCAGATCACAGAGGGACGACTTCTTCGAGATATATACACCAAAATATATTTTCTCCTGGGCTTTTAGTGGCAGGAGGAAGTTGTGTTTCAAAGAGAGGACTTTAACGGAGTGACAATCACCTGAAGCGGTTTAAATGGATCCTCTCTTTTACGTTTACCACAATACAGAGGATTAAACGTTAAAAAAATTAGACCAATGTCTCTTTTATTTGAGTTGTCAATCAGACATCAAAGCAAAATACAGCACCATAGGATTCAACATCTATTTTTACCCCAACAGTAAACATCTGCTGAGCCACTTTTATGAGAAAATAGTTAGAAATTAATCCTGTGTGCTAAAATTAGCGCAGCAATACAAAAACGCTGTATCCGGCAGCTGCGAGCCTCGTTAGTAAGCGACATAAAGAATGTGGGTCAGCAACAAATTCTTGTTCTGTTTACATTCACTCAACATCCTTATTTGCTACAAGAGGGAAAAGGGGGCAACGACCTCAGGATGAGACGTGATAAATACAGAAAAATCTGTTGAACTTACGCTCTGAAGCACTCCCTCATGGCCCCTTTCCCAAAGGGCTGTGAGAAAGCAGACAGCAGCGGATAAATCAGATGGATCAGACGGTGAAAGGCTCCAGAATACGTTTCAAACCAAGAGAAGTCATACCTGCGCAGCCATTTTGACGTGGATCTGGTCTTGAGCCCACTCTCCAGTGATGGCGTTGTACCTGTGAAGATAAACGTCTTTATGTAAAATTATTTTCTTAATTTTTCTGTTTTCCAGAGCGCTGGAGGTGGGCACCGGTTACCCCATGACCCGGAAGGGAAAAAGAGGGCAAAGAAAATAGATGCATGGATGGATGGACAATTCAAAACGTTCAGCTCTTTCAAGAGATGGATGCAAAAACTTTACATTTTTTGTAACTTTTATGCTTTTCAAAATATTTAACTTTATTTACAAATATTTACCCCGTAGATATACATTCAGATCTCTTCAATTCCTTCAGAAACATTGTTCTTTTTAAAATCTGCTTCATCAAACTGGCTCTATTTTTGTCCTCTTAGGCTACTTTTTAGTTTTTAGCTAGTGTCCTGCTTCTTCTAGCTTTAACAGCTCAATTTTAGCTTATTCAACAAAGTCATTCAGCTCTCATTATTCAGAATAAATTTGGCAGAAAATGCAATTTCTCTAGTTCACGTTTAAAATTAGGCTGACATAACTGTATCTAAAGTTCACTCATTTTTAAATAATGAGGTAAACATTTAGTATTTAAATATATTTGCCCGATGCAATAAACATTTGCTAAAAGACCAATAAGGCTGTAAATAAATAACACTGTTGTTTGTTTTCCTGCTAGTTTTTACTGTTTATTAACCCTTTTTTTACAAAGTGAAACATCAGAATAAAAAAAATGTAATGTAGGAATTGTATAGAAGCAGCTCTGTGTTGTTGTGATTACAAGTATTTTAAAAAAAGGTCAATCTGTGTGCTAATTTTAGTAAAAAAAAGAAAAAGTAATCCCTGTTAGCTAAAAGGATTCAGTGCTGACGAACAGCAGGCTTTGGAATTTTAGCCAATCAGAAAACAGCTTTCAGAGGGGCAGGGCTTAAACAGGAAGTAGAATGGCTTAATTCAGACAGAAGATGAACTATAGAAGACAGAAGATAAATATTTTTAAACTGTAACGAATAAATGAAGTTTCAAGTAAAGTTGCAGAAAGAAAAGTAGCAATAAAGTTTCCCTTTTAACTGCAAAAAAGCCAAAAGTTTCTTATTAATCGTTCGTTTAGCAGCTTTTATGGTAATGTTTCAAATCTTAGAACATGATTATGTTCAACATTTGATAAATTCTATTATTATTATTTTAAGACACTAAATCAGGAGGGTAAAAACTGTTTGTAAACAGTTCCTGCACACGGCAGCGAGTTAGCATTAATAATAGGCATTGCTTTCTATTTCACGTCATATTTCCGTGTTAATTGATTTTTCTTTAGAATTATTATTAGATCCCCATAAAGACGTGTTTTTCCGAGCTAATCCCTTTGCTTTTGTCACCTGTTATTTCGCTCACGCAGGCTTGTCACACCACTGACCTAGTTTCTCCTTCTCAGACCCACTGCTTTCCCTCTTCCTCACTGAAGTCTCTAACTACAGAGAGCACCAGGACTCAGTCTCATTTGTTTGCCAAGTGAAAGAGTTTTTTCCACAGCTCGTTATCTATGCTAACCAGGGAGCCGCAGAAGGCGTTTAGTTTCCTGCAGATGGAAAAAAACAAAACAATGAGCTTGTGTGTTCACTTTTTTCTTGTAAAAGGTCGTTTTAATCACATTTATTTGGTGTTATTTGACTGAAAGAAGTTTGGCGCAGTCAGTTCAGTGATAATTATCTCTTGGGGTCAGTGGATCTGTTTGGATTGGAAGGGTGTGTGTGTCCTGGGTTAATGAATATAGCAGGATCCAGCGACCATTCGACAGTCGATGCAAAGAGGTTGTTTTCTTCACATGCACGCTGGAAATGGACTTTCCAACATCTAATCCTCAGTCCTCTTTCTGCTGACATTTCAGGCTGGGTACACAGAGTACCACGGCTTTCATGAGTGCACAGAGGGGTGAGGTTACACGGGGGAGGTAAATTTAGCCCTCTGAAACGAGCACAGCAGGCCAAATCCCAGCTTCGGACAATCCCTCCCTCCCTCCCCCTTAAAACTCTTATGCAACACGACCCGCCGTCATCGTGCGCCTGCTTCACACCCAGACCCCAACTCGTGCACTTTTGACGCCATTTGCTTAAAGAGGCGTGTTTGTTTATTTTAGCCCCGCAGCATTTCGGGCGCAGCCTCAGGATCCCACCCAGATACTTGAGCGATAAGAAGAAAAAAAACAGGCTGATGGGTCAAAAAACAGGCTGACGGGTCAAAAAACCGACGTCAGTGCTTCATGTCCTCACTGTGCAGCGTGGTTGTGTTTGCCAACAGCTAAAACCAATACGTCGACACATGAACCGAGGAGCCCAAGTGAAGCCTCGCAGACTAATCTATCCGCATCGATTGCACCGAACGCGAAAACAAGCTGAGAAACGCCCGTTAAATCAACTTCTCTGAAGTGATCAGCTTGTGTTGACAGCTTGTAGTATTGACACAAAGTTCAAAGGTCAAGTTTTCATGTGACACACAATGTTACAGCACAGAAATGACCGTGTAAACAAAAAGGACTCATACATCCAGCTCCAAGTGTTCCAATTATTACTGATTTGGACTTATCAGCTGAGAGGACTTTAAATAAATATCAGTGATTTTAAGTCTTCAGTAGCAGGAAAAGCGCTTTAAATCGCTCATACCTGTAACGAGTGCAGGGTTCAGTCGCGATTTCCTCCAGGTGAAACTGCGCCCAGGGGTCCGGCATGTTTCGGGCCTTTTCGATCGCATGAATCCATGCCGCCTGTCACAAAAACCAAAGCAGGTTCTAGTCGTTGTCAAGTCATTTTCCATCCCAAAAGACACAAATGACAAACTAGTCTCCTGTTCAGGTTTGACAGAACACAGAAACGAAAGAGGGGAGTGCCGTTCTTTGCAAAGCTGGTTCATTTGCACGATAAAGGGTAATTCCTAACATGTTTTTGCTCTTTCCTTTCCACAAGGCATGCATTTATTGATGAATAAAAATTAGCAGCTTCTGCACTGAACGGTTCCCCCACATTCTTATTTGCAAGCAGATAAGGGTGAGAGAGCGATCATGCAAAAAAAAAAAAGCAAAAGGAGAAATAAATAAACAAACAGAGGGTAAGCAGAGGTGCTAAATGTACAACTGCCTCTATGAATGAGATGCGTCGTGAAACTATTTTGCATTTTACACAAACAAGCGTTCGAGCGCTTGAGTCACGAGCGCTCCAAATCTGACCAAGTTTGGACACGTTCGGCACGCCACAGCGGCACGTCTCCCTCGTATTTCAGCGCTCACTGTCCAGCGTTTATATTTAGAGTGACTGATTTACGCAAAGAGAATGTGTACAGGGCCGTGTTTTGAAAGTGAGAGAGGGTCACGTTACTCGGACAGCGTCAAACGTAGAGTCAGAAACGTCACAGCTGCAGACTGGAATGGAAATCTTTGCCTGGAGTTCATGTAATCCAAAAACATAACCATAATGATAAATTCATCAACAAATTAAATGCCCAGCATTTCTTGAAGGAATGCTTTTAATGCTTTAAACTAAGCTCATCTTGTGTTGATAAATGATGAAGTTGTAGCTGTTTTGGTTAAATCTCATGCGATACTGTTAGATGGCTCGCTCAGAGTATGAGTTGAGGACGACTCTCGGCTACTACCACATCAAATTTCAGCTCATTATCTGTAAAATTGACTAAGCCATTTTTCTATTGGCTAATGTGGATTAGCTGTGGCGGCCGTTAATCGGTTGCAGATGTACAGCCAGTGATTATTTCCTGAAAGTTTCAACGAGTTTTCAAAACATTGTGGTCCCCCTTCGCCTTTCGGGGGACGAGCCGTAAGGAGTGCATTCTGAAGACAGGGAGTGAAGGAGTGATGGGAAATGATAGTTGGTGGAGAAGGACATACCAAGGCAGAGAAGAGGACAGTAAATTACAGAGCGGGGAGTGAAGAATGGAGGCAGAGATGGTCGTTGACAAAAAGGGAGAAGGGTAATCGTAATCTGATCCGAAACATACCCGTGCGCTCTCAGACAAAACCGTGTACGTTCGATGTTCTCCCTCGTTTTCATGCTATTTAAAAACAAAACAAAACAAAAAAAAGGTAAAGAAAACAGGTGGTTTCCATTAGTTAACAGCGTCGTTTTAAACAACATTAACAGCTTTAACCAGCAGCAACACACACACACACACACAAAAGGACATTCATGTGGAAAACAACAGGCCGGTGCACGGTGTTTCTGATAAGCAGCGACGTGCGCTGAATCAGGCCTTTGTGCTGATCAGCACAGACCGAGAAGTACTTGTTTACGCAGAGCGAGCTCGCGAGGCGAAAGCCACACTCTGGTACTTCCTGTTCTTGTCAGGAGGAGTACATTAAAGAGACGACTGGCCAGCTTCAGTCAACAGATATCGAGCGTGCGCACACACGAGCATTGTGATGCATGTGTGCAAGCACGCCCAGAACAATCTGGCCATAAAAGGCAAACGTTGTTGGAATGGAAAACTGCAGAAGTGACACTCTCCTCGCCGCTCACCCTGTACAAAAAGTTGCTCTTGGGAAGAGAGTTTGACAGCTGCCGGGTGTAAACGAGATCCTTCAGGTAGTTGCAGACTTCCTTGGCAGAGTCGCCCAGGATGGGGGAGATGAAGTTCTCTTCGTCGTCTTCATCGTCGCTGGCGTTGGCGTCGCTGAGGGAGGAAGCCCTGTGCTTGATGCCGCTGCGCTGGGCTGAGCAGGAGGAGGAGGAGGAGGGTCTCTTGGCACTGCCTTCCTCCTCCATGGTGAACATCAGGTCGTCGTCCATCGTGCCCGCTGCTGTGTGGAGCACAGAGAGAGGAGGCGAGAGTGTTAGTTGGCAGTCAGAGTGAAGGGGAAAAGCAGAACCACACCATCTGAGTGTAATGTGCGGCAGCCATCTTAACACATGAATAATACAGTCCTGCATCATGGCTGCACAGTTTTATGTACATAATAACACCAGAGAAGGTCATTAATGTAGAGGTTACAAAGGGATTACGATCATCACACCATAAGCATGCGAAGGGATTTAAATAATAAACACATTTTTATAAATAAGCAAATGTAATTTAAATGGGCTGCATAAATACAGACCCAATCACAACAATCTCTATATCCGGGTGACACTGATCTCAGTGCAGCAGCCATAGATACAATAACTAACATACTTCGAGCACCTATTTCATGTTGTTTTTGTCTAAACAAAACGTCTCCCGACGGATGCAAATGTTACATAAGCCACCGACCTTCTAATCGGATGTAGTCCAATCGAGAGAGACAGTTTGTCCGCTTCTATTCCTTTCCTCAGAAAGCGTCGGTTAGGAGACAAACAGCAGAGAGAGCACGAGCTGCGCCTTGAAAACTCCTCCCATGCTAGTGGAGCGGGTTCTCCGCTGCGCCCTGAAGGTCCGAGGACGTGTTTTGGCAGCTAGCGCCTGTACTCCAACCGTCCGCGATGTCAAACAGTCCACCACCACGTCGGGGTCCCTCCGCACGTATCACCACGCCACACACTGCTCTTGTTTTTTTCGTGGCCACGCCCACTGCATCCATGCTGCCTTCAGGGCTCGTTGGAAACACGGGCTCTAGCGAAAATGTTCTAAGAATTCATACCACTTACCTGAACTTTAAAGGTCTGACAAACGGACAGAAGAAGACTGTGTTAGCCGTAGACGTAAATAAACGTATGAATTATAGAAAGACCACAAAAAAGAGCATTTTGCGAGGTTTACTTAAGCGTGGACATCATGTTCCAGCACCAAGGAACGGTTTAACCTCGTGATAATCTTGGTATTTTGCCAGTAGTTTTCCAACCCCCTCGAGCACATATCAGCTATTCATTAAACAGGTTATCTGAGTTGGCAATGTTTACATTTTTACCCTTTTTTTTCTTGCACAGGAGTACGAGTTTTAAAAGTGCCGACGATGCTTTAGTTACGCTGCGAGCTAGTTGAGCAAACAAAAGGGCTATTTTTAAAACATTAGCTACCAGGAAAAAGAGTTAATAATCAATACCTGCGGGAATTTAATGATTAAATATTAGCCTCGCTTCGCTTCTTTTAGAAGTGGTGCAGTCATTAAGGCTGTTAGAAATAAAGGACTACAAAGGTGCCTGTAGGTGGACATCGTGTACAAAGCGAATAATAAGCCTCCTGACAAAATATAGAATTTTTTAATCAGAACTAACATGTTTATTATTTGTTATAAATAAAACAAACGTTCAACACGATGTAAAATATTCAGAGTACCCGTGTAATCAGGCTTTGTATAAATTAACTGGTGTTGGCCGTTTACCGTCGGTGGTAGCGTGGCCGAGTGGTCTAAGGCGCTGGATTTAGGCTCCAGTCATTTCGATGGCGTGGGTTCGAATCCCACCGCTGCCAAAGCATTTTTGTTATCGTTTTAAAATAACAACAGCAGCAACTTGATAACGTGTTTGTTTTGCCAAGCCACGTAAACAAAACAAATATTAAAACTGCCGTTCGTATTCTTCAGCGTCTGACGAGACCATTATTAGAAGCCTCTGATTTAGTGGCGCCACCTCGTGGCTCAAATATAAAATTACTTATAGTCATTAAAGACTTAAAGGTGGGGACAGAAAATAACTCCTTTTTATATCTGCTCTAGGTAAACACATGCATTTAGCTATTTATATCAAGGGCAGATTCTCCATTCGAAATTCCATTCATAAAACAGCTGAAACTTTAGTTGAATTAGCATCAATTGGTATCAATTAGCAAAGAGCTAATGTTCAGCTGTTTAGCTGAAGTTCTTAAATCGTAGTTTAGTTTATGTTAGTTTAGTTTTCCTCAGTTTATTTTAGTATAACTTAGTCAACAAGTCTTTGCTTGTTTAAACTTATGTAAGTTTGCTTGGCTAAGCTTATTTTTATATTTTAGTTTAGTTTAGCCTGTATTTAAATATTTTTTTAAGCCTTCTGACTCTTTTAGTTGGGTTAAGCTGAGTTTTTTTAAATCCCAGTTTAGTTTATGTTAGATTATAACTAGTTTATTATATCTTAGTTTGGTTTTCTTCAGTTTATCTTTAGTATGATAAGTTTAGTTTAGCTTTTTATATTACGTTTGTTCTGTATTTTTGTGTTTTCATGCTGTAAAGCACTTTGAATCGCCTTGTTGCTGAAAAGTAAAATAAAAAACCATGCATGTCAGGTTAATTGGTAACTCTAAATTGCCCCTAGGTGTGAATGTTTGTCTCTTTGTGTCCCTGCGATGGATTCGCGAAGAAAGAAAGAAAAAGCTGGTAAAGAAAATTGACGGATGGATGTTTTGGTGCAACCAAGATTTTTTGATCTCAGCTCTTGAAACACGTGCAAACAGATATCGTCTAATCTGCATTTCTCTGAAAAACTGCGATAAACAAATCATTTTTACTGACTAAAAATGTGGCAAAGTAGCACCTATTAGTTAAACTCTTTACTTAAAGAACTATAAGGTTTCAAAGATCTTGCAAAAAAAAAAATGTATAAAAGACATGCAGGAGTCAGAGTTTTATTAAAATTTATGAACAGGAAATTTCCAAAGAACTATTGGTCGTGATTGTCCCGTGTAAACTGGCATCTGTCAGTCTTTAACAGAATTACTGACTGGAATCAGATCACATTTTATTTTCACTGGGTCTCAACTTTTCCTTTCAAGTGCTGAGAAGCCACAAACTGCATTTTCTGGATGGCCAGCTGGGTGTCTTCGGGGGAGATCCCCAGGTGCCACACGGCCCTAATGGAGTTCTCGACATGGGGGTACATGAGAACCTGGATCCCCTGGCCCAGAGCCGCTTCCTCCCCCTCCCCAACCTGACCCATGCGGGCGCAAAACTCCTCGGGACTCAGAGTGGGATCCTCCACCCGGAAACGCAGGATGTTGGTTTCCACGGCAGCCATGTCCACGGCAAACAGAGGCGGCTGGCAGTCGATTAGAGCTGACAGAGGAGGAAAAGGAAATGGGTAAAAGGGTTGAGCTGGGCGGAGAGTTAACAGCTTACAGCAGGGGTGGCCAATCCTGGTCCTTCAGGGCCACTATCCTGCATGTTTTCCTTGTTTCTCTGCTCCAACACACCTGATTCAGTGGTTAAATTACCTCTTCCTGTTCTGCAGATGCCTGTTAATCACCCATTGATTTAAATCAGGTGTGTTGGAGCAGAGAAACAAGTAAACCATGCAGGACAGTGGCCCTCAAGGACCAGGATTGGCCACCCCTGGCTTATAGGAAGGTGAGCGACTCACCCTGAGCGAACGTTTTCACGTTGTGATGATCCTCCTCTAGTCTTCCTACCATCTCCTGCAAAGACAACTTTCCAGCTGCTGCGATAATGCCGGCCTGACGCATCCCCCCGCCGAGAGCTTTACGGCACCGCACCGCTCTGGATATAAAGTCCTGGGGTCCGGCAAGCACGGAACCCACCGGGGCACCCAGACCCTGTTTCATATCGACACACGTTAGATAACCCCACCTCTGTCGCCTCTCTTTCATCGGTTTGCTTGTTCGTTCCTTCCGGGCCCACCTTGGAGAGGCAAACGCTGGCTGTGTGTACGTGCTGCAGGATGGCGGCCACAGGCACGCCCTGGGCCACGGCGGCGTTCATCACCCGGGCCCCGTCCATGTGCAGCGCCAGGCCGTGCTGATCTGCTAATGCACGAACCTTAGAGGTGGGAACAAATCAGCCAGATGTGATGAGAACTCTGCAAGGAGAGGCAAGTATCACAGCAGCACAGCCCCGTTTCAGAGGAAGCAAAGCGTGGTTGGAAAAAAGCTGTTCCTCTGAGCTTAAAATATGAACTCTGAATGACTCTCAGCTACGACCACGCCAAATTTTAGCTCAATATCTCAAAAATCAACTAAGATACGTTCGAAAACAATCAACACGCTGTCCTGAAACAAGACAAGCAAAGCGTACGCACATCCTGCAGGAAGTGCAGCGGCAGCACGCGTCCTCCCTGGATGTTGTGCGTGTTCTCCACACAGATGAGGCGTGACCGGGGGTAATGGGGGTCCGGGTATCCGTGGCGGATCTTCGACTCCAGCTGCTTCAGATCGAACGACCCGTCAGGGCGCGTGGTCACCGTGGTGGCGTGCACGCCGGCCAGCTGTGGGTCAAACACATGGAAACGCCCACTGAGTCCCACCGAAGCACAAACGGCTCCCGGAGACGACGCCCGCGCCGGCGCACTCACCTGGGCGCTGCCTCCTTGCTCGTAGACGTGCAGGTGGGACAGATCGCCCACGATCATCTCGTCGCCCCGCTCCCTGCAGTGCGCCATCACTGCACAAAGTAACACAGGCGCCTTTACAACCGTCTGCACGCGGCCCCACAAAGACCCCCATCCAGGCGAAAAGAGCGCTGTTTCATTCACCTGCAATGAGATTACCCATGGTGCCTGAGGGGACGAACAGGGCAGCCTCCATCCCAAACATCTCAGCCGCCGTCTTCTGTAAATCTGCAGAAATCAGACCAACTTTTAACAAAACTACGCTAAAATCAACCATTTCCTCGTGTTTAACAAGAGTTAAAATACGAAGGAGTTCTGTGGTTTATAGAACTTAAAGCTATTTTTATTCCTCACCTGCTGTCCAGACTCAAGTTTTTCTTTCTGACATTGAAACATTTGTAAATTTCTTGTGAATGTTTATAAAGTGGTACCTTTATTATCATAAATTCACAGTAAAAATATTGAGTTAAAGGAAAACCCTTGCATGCTTTGTGGGAGGCTGGGCAGCCGTGTGACAGAAAGGTTAATAATCTGCAGTTTATCCTGTTTGGTTTCCAGGGGGACTGGAAAAAAACAAACAAAGGGCTTTGTATTGAAATGTAAAGTATATTCTAATGGATAAATCATTTGGAAAACATTTCCAGGCTTCCTTTTTTTAATATATTCCATTTCCAAGCTGTCGCAGAGTGACTCTCGCTGTCTGTTTGACCCCTCAGTGTTGGTACCAGACGGGCAGCTTGCCTCTGGACTCAGCTGATTCTTTTGGTTGATTTCTGGTCGTATTCCAGGTGTGGGCGCACCAAGGGTTTACGGCAGGGGTGTCAAACTCCGTTCATCGGGGGCCGCTCTCCTGCATGTTTTAGATGTGTTCTTGCTTTAAAACACCTGTTGTTGCCATGCTCCTGGAGAACATGATGATTTGGCGAGGAGGTAATTAAACCATTTGAATCAGGTGTGTTGGAGCAGAAAAACCTAAAACTCCCAGGACAGCAGCCTTGTGAGACCTGGAGTTTGACACCCCTGGTTTAAGGCAACCAGGCAAATGTCAGTCCGGAGTTTTTAAGATTCACGTTTAATTTAGATTTTGTTTTCAGCTTAATCAATAAAATGCTTGTTTATGGTAGCATTTCCCCTTTTAACATCAGGGGACCGGTTGGAGATCATCCAAGGGCCACTTCTGGCCCTCGGCCCATGTGTTGCAGGTGTTTCTCCATCCTCTTATTTTGATTTTTTCTAACTTATCTAGACCTGGAAACTACTAAAATCAAATTCCAGCCTTTTTAAAGTGAGCCAGTTTGTTTTAAAATTATAATCTTTAGTCATTAATTATTATTAAATGTATTATCATTAATATCATTTTGGACACCGGCTGTCCCAGTAAAGTGCATCCTCAGCAGCTGTCCGGCTCTCACCGTTCACCGTCGGGTCCTCCCCCTTCACGTCGTCCCCGACCTCGGCCTCCGCCATGGCGCGTCTCATCGCCGGCCCGGGCTTCGTCACCGTGTCGCTGCGGAGGTCCACCACCCGGAGGTGCACCGCCCCGCCCGGCCCGGCATACCTGGCCCCGCCGGTGTTGTAGTATCCCCGAGCGGAGCCCCGCGCGCGAAGCTGCTGCCTGGGCCGGAGAAAAAGACGGGGGAAAGCCCTCAGCGACATGTTCTGCTCATCTTCCCCTCAGGTGTGTTATTTAACGTGTGTTGAACTTTGGATCTATGTAATCGATAATCATTAACTGACTGTCAGGAAAAGTAATGGATTACCGATCTGTGCGGATCTGCACTGAGCGGCCCTGACCACCAGGGGGCGCCCACTCTCCACACATTTTTGTATCTAATTACAACACAAATCAGATATTTATTTATTTTAGATTTATCATAACTTGGACGGGTTTGGCACAAATCAATACATGATTTATAATGAATTCCATCAGTTTCTCAATAAAAAATTAACTTTACCCTTTAAACGTGTTTTTTTTTTTTTCATTTAGCAGCATATATGCTACCAAAATGAGTTGTTTTCTACAATTATTGATTTCAGATCCAAGACCTTTTGTGAGCTTTTCTGTAAAAATACTAAAAATATGAAGCAGTTTCCTTAGGTTGACTAGAGATTTTTGAACACTGGTGTTGAACACTAGTTTACTTTACTGACTTTTGTCCTAATGATTAAGCAGGTGAAAAGTGAAATTGTTTTTTTTTTTTGTCTGTGTCTGTGTGTGTGCATGTGTCTTTAAGCAAACCACGGGTTCACTGAGATCCGTACGGTGGTTCATGAGATATTTTGCTAACAGACGGACACAGTTGACTTTAAAGGGGGAAATGAAAAGTGTTTTGAAGCTAACATAAGTCAAAGGAAAGTCATAAAAGGTGCTTCTTTTCAGAGTCTCAGGAACGCCAACAAGGCAGGAAATTGTAAACACAGACAGTGTGGGGTTGAAATAGTTCAGTTTGTTGTAATTAATTGTGTAAATCAACCCAAAACCCTAACAGCTGACTGATTCTTTAGCTTCTCAAAGGACAAGAAGGTTTGATGGATGTGGTTAGTTTAGCTCCTGGTGAAAATTACAACCGAAAGTCTGGAGACTGACTTACTTCTTCTTCTTCTGCTGCCATTTTCCCTTATAAACTCAGTGACAGTAACCTCCTCAGTGTCCTACAGCGGTCTGCCACAGCTGGCCCCGCCTCCTTCTACGTCACCAACCAAGGAGGTAGCTCCGCCCACACAATCACTCGTCAAAATCTCTAAAAACAAGTCATTAATGTTTGAAATCAGAGAAATGGACCACTGGAGTGTTTTACAGAAGCCTTTAACTAACAGTTAAACATACAACCTAATTTTTTCATATTTTATTTAATTTGACTTTTAATTGCTCGAGCTCAGAGTATGTGTTGGGAATGACTCTCAGCTACCAAAACACCAAATTTTACCTCACTATCTGCAAAGCTGTTTGAGTTTTAGGCTTTATTGTGTTTGCTGAGGTTGGTTAGCTGAATAGGATTGACTCCAAAAGTAATCATTTGTTGATGACTTTCTTAGCGTTTGACCATTTTTAGCTCGTTAGTGCAGTCGTTCAAAGATCCGCGAGCAACAGGTAAGATATTTGCCATAGAACCCCATTTCAAATCCGAACTGTCCCTTTAAACCCCCCCAGCACCCACTGACACGTATGGCACAATAAAGCTATGAGCTCAGGCCCAAACTAAACAGGTTATATCTGGCATCGCCGTCTATTTTTATGGGAAATAAAACCCCTGTCCCCGTGAGTCAATATTTGGAGGTGAGAGATTGTGGGAATTTTGCCACCGTGGGGTGAGATAGGCTATTCAGGGAACGCTTTCATTACAAAACGACTCCCCCCTCCACCACCCCCCTCCCTCTGACACCATTTTCTGTGCGGCGCTACGGCTGCATTCACATTACAGGCACGGCCTCTCACACACTCTGCATCCTCTCGCTGGCCAAGCCGATTTCCATCACTCCATAAAAGTCCCTCTGTGTGTTATCAGGGTTGCCCCCCCTCCCCCCTCCACCCCGTTCTGTAGTTAAAGTTGGCATCGGCAGTAAGAGAGCCAGGTTTTATGATCCATAACAAGTCGTCATTAGGAGTCATTAGTAAACATCAGCATTGTAAATTGGCCACAGTGGGCCTCGGGAGGCCCACAAGAGCTGTGAGGAGGGAGAGATGAAGATGCATCGAGGCAGGGAAGAGATGGAAGTGTGATAAGATGAGGAGGGGGTGGCAGACATCCAGAGCAGGAGGTTATAAGGGGGTCCCCGTTGGCCCCACACTCTGTGTAGCCTCACATTTATTTGTCTATGTGTGTCTGTGTGTGTGTGTCTCCACGTCTTTGCTTGTGTTTTGTTCCTCCCGGATGCCTTCCAGCATTCCTTGCCTGAGCGAGGAGGGAAGCGAGTGGTGTTTTGGAGAAAATATTGAATTAGAGGAAAAAAAAAAAACAGAGGCAGAGAGGGAGAAATGAAGGAGAGGGAGAAATATTGACTCCTTCTGGGAAGGAGCGAGACGGCAACGCCTTTCCAATAACCATAAACCCACTGGGCTGAAAATAGACGAGCCGAATGAATAAACGAATGTGTTCATCCCACATGAGCTCTTCTCTTCCACGAATGGAGGTGACCCCCCCCCTCCCTCCTTCATTTTTTTTTTTGACTCCTCTTTCCCTGAGGCCATCACTTCTTCACCGTGACAAGAGATATTAACCGGAACAAAACAGGTGCTTATGGGAAGCCTTTCCCCCCTGGAACATGGTTTTGTCAGAAACGGCGTAAAGGTGTCAGAACACGACTGACATCTGTTTCTCATTTCACACAGTCCTCTCTTTCACGTGCCACGGGCCTTGAGGACATGATTTACACTGCGGGGACATTCGGTGACATAATGCTGCCTTTTATTCTGTGCCTGACTCCAACTTAAACTGAACTCTAACCCAAAAGCCTTCAACCAGTGATCAGCCCTGAAGGAATGCACAACAAAGCTTGAAACATTTGGACTTTTTGCCATTTTGCTCAAACTTCAAAATAATGTCATGAGCGATCCCATGATCTCTTAGTTTGGGTTTGACTCTAAAAGTTGATCAGCTGCAGACGGCTCGTGAGATATTTTGCTAACACCACAGGCAAACATGCAAAAACACGATCGCCTCTCACCTTCGGTGGCGGGCGATAAGAATGATTGTTCTTTCAGTCTTTCCTGTTACCTCCTATCCTCATGTTTTAGTGCCCACCCCTAAAGGTTAGGGATTTCCCAGCATTTATGTGATTTAGGAAGAGGGTGAAGGGGTCGGGGAACACTTCAAACAAAGATTTGTAATTGTTTTCAGCAAAGAAAGTCACAAAACTGAGCCATTTACCATTTTCACTTTTCATTTGGTTACTTTATCACTGTCTTTGCATTTCTCTGCTAAAAACAGCATTTTATTGTTGACAATAGGTGAAAACAAAACAACTCATCATTTTATAAGTTTGATATTGAGCGTAAGAATGGGTTTAGAGCATTTCTGTTACCTTAACCTGATAGAAAACGTCTGCTGTGAAGATAATGAGCAGCACAACTGTCACAAAATGGCTCCAGCCTACGTCAGCAGATCAGCTTGGCCTGTTAGCATGTTGTCGATATCAGTTCTTCACAAATCTTTTAGCTTCTGACCCCCAAAATAAGAATTTCAAAAACCTACAGCCTCAACTACTCTTGGTTGAAGTGCACAAACATTGCTTAAATAAATAAAGTCATAATGACAACACAGACAGCCTGAGCTCATATTATAGGACTTTATTCCACTTTTCTTAGAATTGCAGTTAAAAATGCTGCCAGGAATCATCTTTAAATGTGATTTGATTTCTGGAGATAATCTCTGGGACCCCGATCTTAATGTTTTGCGACCCACAGTGGGTCCCCAGCCCCAGCTTTGGGCACTGTTATAAACAAGTCACAAAAATCTTATTTTGCATGGACAGTTGTCACAATTACTTATATAATGTCTACTTTGATGCATTGGATTTGATCTTTAAAAATCTCAAAAATAAAGCCGTATGTCAATATCTGATGCTTTCACAGAACCGTTCTCTGTTCTGCAGGGTTTCATTGTTTTTCTGCTTCAAGACGCTTAATTCAAATGGTTGAATGACCTCCTCACCCGATTCACTCAAACCAGGTGAGATGAAGCAGTAAAAGCATCTAAAACCTGCAGGACAGCAGCTCTGAGGACCCAAACTCACCTCTTCAGAGTGAACAAAATCAGCAAGAGCACAAAGACAAAAAAGTTTTGGATTTTCAAAAAGACAAGCTGCTATACTCTGATGTGAGTTTCAGGTTATTCTCTAACATACTGTAGGTTTTCTGCTTGTTTTTTTTCCAATAAATAAACAGTAAATTAGGAACTCATCCTTTTGTCGTTCCCCTGCACATAATTGTGCACTCCCAGTGAATAAAAGCTGGAAACTATATCACTAAAAACATGATGAATGTGTCAGAATCAACCTTCTGAATGATGGGCATTAAAAGAGGTCAGTGTCAATTCACTTAGATCGTTCTGATCTTCTGAAGTGGGGTTCTGTGGAAAGCTGACGAGCAGTTAATATCTTACCTGCTGTAGTACTTTTGAAGAATTTTGTGACTACGCTTCAACCTTGGTGTTTTAAGAGCCCCAAAATGATATGTTTTTAAACAACCAGAGTGTTTGAAAACGGTGACGCTTTAGCCCCACCTCTGACCAAACTTACGACCGGAGGGCATCCTCTTCCTCTTCCTCAGGACCGTTTATGAGTTCAGGAGCTGATACACCCGAACGGATGGACTGAGAGCAAGTTTTTGCCTATTATACTTGGGAAACTCACTTTGTGTAGGAGCGTTTCAGTGTTGAGTCCATCCCCAGCCTGTTGCCACACAGCTGAGAGCAAAACGCCGTCTCCTTTATTACCGTAAGCTTAAGCAATAAGATTTCCACTCAGTGGGCCTAAGGGACCCAATCCGAGCTGAAATCTGCACACTTTTTGCCTGTATTGTTTACTTTTGGTTGTGCTTATTACATTTTCAGATACCCCCTGCCTCTTCCACCAGTTCTGGAATTTAATTGTGGCTAAAATATGACATTTAAAAAAGAAAAAAAGAGCTTAAACTGCTTCACTTGTTTCCAGAAGATTTATCCGAGCAGCTTTCTTTGGAACTGGTTCCTCTGCATTAAAAAAAAAAAAAAAAAAGAAAGAAAGAAAATCTTTGGCAGCAGAGTGCAGGGAGTATAGCAACCAGAAAATTTTTTCTTTATAGACAGAGAGGCTCTGCAGGTCAGAAGATGTCCTGTTTTCTTGCATCATGCTCCAGATGAGCAGGCTCTTTGCTTTGTGGCAGAAAGGTGACGGTAGCAGATCTAACCGCACCATCAGTCTGAATTAATCAAATCCAACCGCTGTCATCTGGGCGCACTTATTCAGCTCACCCTTCATTCATCCCCTCTTTGACTCCTCTCAGTCAGTTTTCAGTTTTGCTTCATTCAGCCTGTAACTATAGACCTCAATCAGCCTGGACAATTTCTGGGAAGAGTCACTTATCTTGTTTTTTTTTTGTTGTTGTTGTATTTTTTTCTCTACCTCCATCTGCGCTAACCATTTACCAGCCCTCCAGTTCACCCCTCGCAGCAGTGGTGTCACCCTCTTGACCCTCTTCTTTTCATTCCTGTTGTCCATCCTCCTTTCCCACATTGCCTGCCTTTTTCCTTCCCGCTCGCTCCATCGCTCGATGGGAAGTCATGTGACTTCTCCGAAGCTGAGCCCTATAAACCAGCTGCACTTGGGGGGTTCTGTGTCCGTACAGCTCTCCGATTGGTTCTTTGCATTTAGATGCTGCTTGGTGCACACACACTCACACACAAACACACATCCCCTGCAGACCCCCCCCCTGTTCACCTCTTTCAGGAACAAATGAGACCTTTTATGCACAATGCCTTATTTTTTTCCCTCCAGTTAAAGGTGTATTCAAACAGAACGGTGCTTATTGGGATTTTATTCTCACACGGTGGGAAAATAAGCACCAAAGCTCGAGTAGTGCTGTTTGTTTCAGGTCGGAGGAAGCTGAATGGATGGGATTTAATGGGCTTGTTTAATCCAGCTGGATCCTTGCTGAGACAAAACAGAAGAGCCTGATATCTATTGGCAGAAAGAAAAGTTTTGCCTGCTTTTATTCCACACGTCCAGTTTGGACTGAAAGCCCTAATTTACAGTCACAACCATATAAGACTGACTTGAAATGAAATCCAGGAATATGTTTCGGTCTTTAGTCATCCCAGATTTTTATGTGCTACGCTGCTGGAGGTGAAAGAGATCATGTTTTCGCTCGTGTCTGTGCGTATTTGTAGAGTTAGCAAAATATCTCATGAACCACTTTTAGGAAAACCCTCAGGAAGTAATCATTGGATGTCTTTTGGAGCCAATACAATTCAAGATGGCGGCTAAGTGACGTCAGCAAACACAAAAAAAATGCTATAACTCAGTCAATTTTACAGATATTATTGTAAAATTTGGCGTGGTAGCAGCTGAGCATCATCTCCAACATGTGCTCCAAGCGCAACACACCGTGCAGTATTTTTTGATTTAAACATGGCATTAACTGTTGGCGTTAACCTCGTCTGTCGGTTTGCAAAACACCCCATGAACCACTGGATGGGTTGTAATGAAACTGTCAGAAAGCACTTTTGGAGTCAGCTTAATTCAACCAGCTCTATCTCAGTCAGTTGTACAGATATCGAGCTAAACTTGCTGTGGTAGTAGCTGAGAGTCATCCTCAACACGCGCTACACCGGCTAAAAGATCGTGCATAACAACATTTACAAGGTTTGACCAAAACGGCTGGAACTCCATTCCTTCTTATCATACGATGATCTGAATTTCAAGGCACTTTCATGAAGGGCTTCACAAAACCGTGACGGGTTCAGACGCCTAAAGGTCGCCTAAAGGTCGACGGTTGAAGGTTGGCTTCGACCTTTGGTGGTTGAAGCAAACAGCGATAAACAGGCGAGAAGATGGACGACGACGACGCACCGCACCTTTGCTATCCAGGGTGGCTCAATCAGTGAAGCAGCCATCTTGTGAACGTGCCTTGAAACTCATAAAAGCTGCAAGAAACCGAGACTGATAGCCTTTTTTATTTAAAAAAAAAGGCTAAAACTTTGGCGCATTATTGGTATATGTTTGCCATTTTCTTTGCAACTCTGATAACAGATAGACAGACTCCCATGCACTCAGTATTAATGTTAATCACTTAGATAAACACAAACTGACTGCGTGCTGGCAGAGAAGACTGAGGTCGTACAGTAAGATCTGTTTTTTTTTTTATCATATTTCAGAGTAAAAATACTTTTTTGGCCAAAGAAGCGACCCTCATCTGGGGATAGCAGTGATAACTGCTCACCATCTGTGATTTAGATTTAAAAATATTGGAAATGCTTCCCGAAGGTTGCTTTGCTAACATGATAGTTATGTTGTGGAGGAGTTTGTTTCATCAGAACGTGACGTTAAAGTTCCTAACGTGTTTGCTTGTTGCAAATTTCAGAATGACAGCAGAGCCACTTAAAACTGAGTGGGTTTATCTCTTTATTTACAATGATGTAGAATTGACTATATATATATATATATATATATATATTTTATTTATTTATTTTATTTTTCCTGGCTGGTAAATGTGTAAATAATGTTTGTTTTGATGATAACTTGGTCATATAGCTTTGCTTTACACTTCCTTTTTTTTACTTCATTTTTTTCCTGCTCGTCTCTTCTTCTTTCTTTACATCATCTTCCTCTTTTTTTTTTTTTTCTCAACATATTTCCAGTAAGCATTCGACTATTGCCACAGTTCTGTGCTGCAACAGATGGCAACCAACTTGAAGTTTCTGATTTATGGCCAAAAAACAATCACGATAAATGTCACAAGAAGTCAGATTTCCTAGCCGGTGGTTCGGAGAATATTTCTAAACCCCAACTTCTCCATTTTGCAGCATTTATCTGACACGCAGATTACACAATAAGCACAAAATCGTTCTTTTTGACACGATAAATTCGTCAAAATTCTGTAATTATGTATTCATGAGCAAACAGCCCTTGCTCGCCACACATGTATGAGCGTAATGCTTGAATGAGTGTGCAGCAGCCCTGCTGTGGGGACACACTGTGACACCTGAGAGCGTTAGAGGGCTGGGTCAGAGTCCACGCTTGTTACAGTAAGTCATTTGGCATTTGAGCTTCCCTGCTGCTACGCTTCTGCAGCTGTGAAGGGAGAGCAAAAAAAAAAAAAAGCACATCCCTCTTAGATAAAACAGCCCATCTGTGCCTAAAACATGTCTCAGCTTCCTCGTGCAAACACTTTTTACCTTTCAGTTTGTTAAACTGTGTTTTATTGTTTTTGCTCGTGGTTGAATAGTGAAATAACTCACAAACCATCGAATGGATTTTAATGAAACTCTCAGTAAGTATTCATCGGATGCGCATCTACAGCTGATTAACATTTGGAGTCAGCCCCGATTCAAGATGGCTGCCACAGCCAGCTGATTGTGAACAAACATAAAAGATATTGATCTAAAATTTGGCGTGGCCGAGACTGATTCAAAACGACTAACCTGAGCGCTCACAGATTGTGCAAGATCTGGGTTTAAATCATTGCCATTAACTATTTGGAGTCAACTCTTGTCTGTCTGTTAGCAAAATATCTCATGAACCGCATGACGGATTTTAATTAAACTTTCAGGAAATAATCGTTGGGTGTTTACCTACAACTGATTAAGATTTGGAGCCAACCCGAATTAAGATGGCTGCCACAGCTAACCAACATTAACCAACACACTAATGGCTGTAACTCCGTCAGTTTTACAGATATTGAGCTAAAATTTGATGTGGTAGTAGCTGAGAGTCATTCACAACACATAGTCTGAGCACATCTTTCTGTGTTGCATGAGATTGTGCAACATTTTTCTTTATTTTGACCAAAACAAATGCATCTTTTCTCATAAATTGAGCTTGGTCTGAATCTCTGGCTTGAAAGGTGGCAGGCGATAAACCTTTAATTTTATTTAAACTTCCTGGCAGTACGAGCCACGCCCGTGTGTTAGGTGATCCAGGTGTTTTTGGGAAACCCATATCTGCATTAAAACAGAGTTAGTCACAATGAGCCTTAAGTGCTTTAGGGGGAATGTGTGTGGAAAGGGGGGCCGATGAGTAGTCAGCTAAGAAAAATTTGACTCTGTGTGCTTTTAAATGTGTCACCATGAGCTGGTTAAAACAAGTCCGGACTGCGTACGTCTATACAGGCTCGGACACATATGATATTTGAGTGCATTGGCCTGTCTGTATGTTTCCCATATGGTTTTTATTGATCCACGTCCCGGTTATACCCCTTCTGCTGCCTCGCATTCCCTCTTTCCTCCGTCCGCGTGCTCTGATGGTGAAGGAACGATGGAATGCTGGAGGGGTAAATCTCTGGTTTCCTGGAAGCTGGTCCGGCTTTATCAGAAGCGGCTGTGACAGCGCTCGAAGCTGATGGGCCAGCCGGACGAAATTTCCTATAAGCGCCGATCAGGCAGCAGAGAGCCTTCCTGGAAGGAATAATCAGCAAGCTGGAGGCCCTTCCTGGAAGGCCACAAGAAGTTGCCAGTTGGGAGGCGTTTTCCTTAACCTCTTAATATTCTTTCCACCTTTCAAGGTGGCTGACTTTGGCAGGAGCTCAGAGATTTAACCAGAGAAACTGAATTTTCTGCAAAAAACGCAGAGCGAGTGCTGCGACTGAGCCGTGAAAGCTAAAAGAAACATAACTAACTAAAAGCTAAAGGGAGAAAAACGCTAGCTAAAAGTTATCAAACGCTCAGTAAAAAGTTAAAAATGGCTAAATGCTATGTAAAAGCTAAAAGCTATCTAAAGATTTCTAAATGATATCCTAAATGTAAAAGTAGCAAAACATTATCTAAAAGTTAAATGTAGCAAAACACTAGCTAAATGCTAAAAGTAGCAAAACTTTAGCTGTAACTTAAGAGCTAAATGCTATCAGCTAAGGAGCCAAAACACTAGCTTAAAGTGGAAAAGCATTATCTAAAATTGAAAACAGCAAAACATTACCTAAAATTTGAAAGTAGCAAAATGCTAGCTAAAAAGGTAAAACTATCAAAACACTAATTAAAAGCTAAAAATAGCAATATGCTAGCTTGAAGCTAAAAGCAACAAAACTTCAGCTAAAAGATGAAAGAAACAAAAGCTAGGTAATTGCTAAAAGTAATAAAATGCCAGCTAAAAGCTAAGCGTAGCATAAATTACAAAAATAGAGTAAGTTTGCTGAAGCAGATTTCACAGAGTTCAGTGTTTTTGAAGGAATCGAAGATATCTGTGTGGAAAAGGTAAATATTTTGAGAGGTAGAAGTGTTAAAAACACCAAATGAGCTGAATATTTTGACATTTGAATGGTCAAAATAGCACAAAGTTCGCAGAAGTGATTACATGTCAAATAAGGAATGGAAGAGAAGACAAAGAATAAAGGGAAATGGGATGACTAGAGTGTAAAAACAGCATTTTACACAATAAAATTACTCAGATTTGAATCAGGCTGTTGCTCAATCTGCTCCGTCTCATTTCTTTGTGCTGCTCTTAAAACATGCAGTTACAGCTTCAGGGGCGATGCCCAAAATGTCAGTGTGAATGTTTTGATTCCTGGAAATAAAAAAAAAAAAGGAAAAGTCAAAATTGAGCTGGGTTTGTTTGAGAGCCGGGTGTTGTGCTTGGCTGTTGACAACAGTTGAGCTGGACACAGCAAGTCATAACCCGAAAAAATGAATCATCGTGGAAAGACTTTGTGCGAGAGCGTGTGAGATTCAGGGGAGGAGCGGAGGATCTACGGACCAAATATTCCAGCTCCACTCACCAGGCAACTATGGGGAACATAAAATGAGTCATAGCGAGCTGAGCTAGCTTATTTAGACAATGTGTTTGTGTGTAAAACTGGATTGTTCTGGTTGGATTTTTGGGAAGAAGGCAGTTCTGTTTGTCTTTTAACCCGGGTCGGCTCAGTTTTCCCCTCTCACAAACAGTCTCATTCATAAGTGCTGGAGCAAAATGGGAACTGAATGACTGCAGTTACCTGAAGTGAGGCGAGAGCAGAAAAAACTGTCACCATCCAGTCAGGTGACGGCTTTAAAAGGTGCCAAGCTCTCATAATTATTCATATCAGTGAGTCGGTTTCACTTCGCATTTTAGATCCTTTTTCCCTCCCCTGTTGGTTTATTATTGACGTGTCTGGAAGGGAAATATGCAAACTTAAAAGCACAAGATCAAAAACTATTTGGAGTCAACATCTGTTAGCAAAATATCTTGTGAACCACTGGAAGGATTTTAGGGAAAATTTCAGGAAATGGTCACTGGGTTCACATCAGCTCATGAACTTTTGGAGTGAACTCGATTCACGGCTGCCGCCAGTGTCAAGTGACTTTAGAAAACACGAAAAATGGTTGTAACCGAGTTAATTTTGCAGATATTATGCCAAAATGTGGCGTGGTAGTTGCTACGTTTAACGTTACTCTCAAGGTTTCCGTCATTTCTCGTCATAAGATGATCTTAGTTTAAATCTCCGGCATGACAGGCGGCGGGTGACGTGCATTCCTTCAAGGAATGCTAGGCCTTTAATAAATAAAAAAACCTGTTTTCCCATCAGCGCTCCATCGTTTATCGCACACACTCACACAAAGACACCTCATTCGCTGCTTCTCATATCCACACTAACACCAGGCAAGCCGTAAAAACTCAACTCAATTAAAGTGCCTCTTTCCTGGAAGCCAGCCTCAGACAGAGCACAAGGTATGCAGGGAATGGGAACCGTGTGTGTGGAGAGAGAGAGAGGTAGTGTGTGTGTGTGTGTGTGTGTGTGTGTGTGTGAGGGGTAAAGAAACAGAGAAACTCACCTCCTGCTTAATTTTACCAACAGCAATCTCTCTTGACCAACCACTTACACTCGCACTGAAACCACAGCCTGTCATAAATCTCACCCACGTGGCTGCTTTCACCTATCTGACCTCACACACACATATACATCCACACACACACGCGCGCTCCCCAGAGGACGCCATCCTCTCTCGGCCCATCAGGCAGGATGTATGAAACCCCGCCGCATTCCTTTTCCAGTTAAGTCCAGCCCAAAGCGAGCTCTCTGCACAGAAACCGCCGTGTCAAAGGCTCTGTGGATTACGTGCGACGGGGAGTTCACTCGGACTGTGCCGTTCGGGAACCTCTTTGTCACTCCACGGCGCACGCATCCACCTTTTCTCAACGCCCGGCGCCTATGGGATTTGCCAACAATGCGCCGAAGGGAAGGAGAAGTGAGAAACCGTCTCACGTTGCGCCGCTCCTCGCAGCCGGGTCCACTTCTACCACAGCCTGCCGACTGTATAAAACACTGCTTTGTCTCGCTGGGAAATCCCATCTGACAGTAAATAATCTCGTTGCGAAGCCAGGAATCGCTGAAATACAGAGCGCTTTATAACACATTACAGTAAGTTACCCAGTCAATATTGACTCAGGGGGGAGAGAAGAGAAGCAGAGAGAGACAAACAGTGAAGTAATACACGGGGCACGTGCATTGGCTTTTGTAAAAATAGTGCTCTTTAATATAAATTACTTGAAATATCTTAGAAATATAAATATGTGCAACGTTCCTTTTTCATTTATTTTGTAATGCTTCGTCATTTCAGGTATTACAGCCTCGTGTTTCGCCAGACTTGTGGCCAGCCTTTTGCAAGCGAGTCTTTATAAAAGACAAAAATGATTCACAAACACGTGGTCCGCCGCTGCCGCAGCACACGTAAGAACTTGGTGTCGATAACAGAGAGCAGGACCCAGCTCGGACCAAAAAAAACACAAAAAAACAACAAAAACAACATGTGCATCACCGTGGCTACAGCTCCAATATGGATCACAGGAGAGTGTGAGCAAACACAAGTCAAACACGAGCCGGGTCAGAGCTGAGTCTTGCCATTTGTTTTACGAAAAGGCTTCTTTTTTTTTGTTTTGGGAAACCTTTTGTTCCCTTCAGACTGACAAAGAAAAAAAAAAAAGAGACCTTTGTTTCTGGAGGCAACGATGGGAAAGAAAAGTCAAACAATAGTTGATATAACAGCACTTTTCTTCTCATAAATGATGTGAGAAAAAAAAAAAAAAAAACAGATGGGAGAGAGCTGACTCAGGCACACCAGGCCATAGAAACTGGTTAAATTACTCCAAGAGGGCAGAATTAAGACTCAAGTCAAGACTTTATCGCACTGGCTGGTGTATTTAGAGGAGCAGCAACCTGTTGGACTCTATCGTCAATTAAATCAATGTTTTGTTAAGCTGTGTACATTATGTCTCCTTCCTCTTCTTCCCTAATCTCCACACCACCCTGGTTCTCTTTAATTTCCCTTTCCTAATCCCGTTTCCTGCTCCTCTCGCTCCTTCCTTCAAATTATATGTTTTTTTTCTCCCCTCTGGGATCAGATTTACGCCGCTGCAGGTGCTTCACCTGGATGACAGTGACCTTGTCCTGCTTTGGATTGGTCCCACGCCAAACTACGGCTCGAAGCAACAAACAGAGGGCAGGATGACGGAGGAGGGGGTTGGGGCGGGGGTACGACAAAACAAACAGGAGAAGAAGAAATGCTTTGTAACGACTTCTTTTTTGTGTGTGTGTCCCACGCTAACAAAACCTTCGTGTGGGCCTGTACCTGCACGAGTGTGTGTGGAGCTGACGTGCAAGGCCGGCCCACTCCTCTCTGTGTGGCAACGTTTGCGGGAAACGGCGATGGAAATATGCGCACAACCACAACACACACACACAGTCACACACACAAACAAACACTGTGCGCCGGGGCCTCCTCGTTTGGACTTCGCCTTTTTTTCTCCACAGCTCCTCTCAGCCTCTACGCTCTTTGTCCTCTGTCTCTGTCTCTCCCTGTCCGGTGATCTGAAGGGTTGTAAATGTCACGCTGACAGGAGGAGGATTTCTCTCAAACACAACAAGGTGTACTGATAATGCCTTTACTGTCACTGTTTATATCAGCGAGGTTAATCTTCTATGAGACACTGCTCTGCGTCTGAGTCAGTCATAAGGAAGCCTTTGACCTCTGGTTCTATCTGCCACTCAACACTAGCTTTTCCAAGGCAGGATGGACGAGGTAATTGTTGGTTACCCAAATCACACTCCTAATCCAGGACTTAAGTGTCCATCTGTGATTAAAAAGCTCTGAAATCAGCTGATTCTGGCCACTACGGGAGTAAAAAAAACGACCTTATATTAGTATCTAAGGCTCAGTCTGGTCAGTTTCTGGTGGCGTAAATATTCTCGTTCACGCTGAGAACCGGACTGTGCTCCTCCAGGCGGTGTGGTCCGTGTAGCAGAACCTCTGCAGTTCCTGTCAGTCATATAGGAGCGTCGTACTCCTCCAAGAAGTCTTTAAGCGTCTGTGGGAGCTGCTCAGTTCGCCCCAGCGCCCCGAGGCCCCCGTTGTTCAACGTCCTCCTGCACATGTGCTGCAAGGTCGAGAGAGAACTCAAGAGGGGCTTCCGCAGCTCCAGGGGGATTTTCTCTTTGCCGGTGTGGATCAGATAAACAGTGCGTCCCTTCTTCTTCGCGTCTCCCGGGTTGTCTCCGGCCGCCCCGTCTCGCGTCCTTCCCGTATCCATCCCTTTCCCCATGTAATGGGCTATGAGCTTCAGCACGCAGTCAAACTTGGGAGGCTCCTGGGACTTCTGAGGGTCCGGCTCCAGGAAGAAGCCGCCTCCCTCGCTGTGGATGCGCACGTTCTTCGTGCCCTGAGCCGTCTGCACAGACAGGGTGAAGAAGTGGTGGTGGTCGGATGAGTCGCGGACCAGGAAGGTGCCGGGTGGCTCAGAGCGCAGCGTGGAGTTGGCCTCCCGGGCCCCCACAGCTCCCCAGTAGAAGCCACTCTCCTGGAGCTTCTGCAAAGCACACATCACCTGAAAACAGGCAGAGGGAGTCGGAGGTTACCAGAATGAATGATGAGTCAGTTAGACCGTGATAAAACATGCAGCTGACTTGAGGTGTGGGTTGTAATCTACTCTTGATGAGGCAGACATGAATCGATTTAAGAACTGCAGGAATCAGTCGTTATTTAATGCAAAAAGTGGAACACCCCAACCGTGAGACGCAACAAAGCAGCACCTTATGCACCGAAAGGCAGCGTTTTCTACGAATTTAAAGGAAGTTGTACACGAGTCCACCTGGAGGAGGACAAACCGACGGTTGTTGCTGCCACCACTGGAGGGAGGCATCTCGCTGAGGCTGCTGGCGTCTGGCATCGGCGGAGGAAGGTGCCTTCAGAACGTCTCGACACGCGGTTTTCCGAGCCGAGAATGCAAACATAAGCCACTCTGGCTGTGCAAAAACGCATCTCCACGGCTCGCTGGTCACGGACGCACAGATGTCTGATCTCCAGCAAGATGCCGCCTTACGACGCACCGTTTGGACAGAATGTGATCATCCTGCGCCGAAGATACCAACAACGTGTGATGCATGGATCTAGACACAAGCATTCTGGCTCCTTTTGTCCATTTAGACCCATAATCTGGTTGTAATGAAAACGGTTCTGAGAGGATCTGAGCTCTGGATTCAGTCGATGCATCACGATGTAGACTGACCTGCTGGTAGTGCTGGTGCGAGCTGAAGGGCTTGTAGTGAAGCGGGGTGAAGTTCACCCCCTGGACCCTTCCCTCTGGAGGGGCCACGCCGCTCATGGCGAGGGGCCTGCGTCCGTCGACGGCTACCATGGCGCCATGGCCCCCCGCCTCCGCCCGCCGGTGGAGGGGCAGGGGGCCCCGGGCGGGATCCTCGGCGCGGGCAGGCGGAGAGGAGACGGATCGGGAGCCGGGCGAGGGGGGCGTCACACACCGGGTCCAGGGCCCCGGGGAGGGGGAGTCTGATGCATCCAGAGAGTGGCTGGGAGAGAGCACCTAAACACAGCTGGAAGACAGAAGCATGGATTAGTCCCCCCCTGGAACCCTTACAGCCCCCTTCACATGCAGACACACAAACACATGACCACTCTGGACTGGGACACATGCACGGAGCGGATCTGGAGCAGATCTGGAGCAGATCCGGGCAGCTGGGCGGGTTATATTTAGTTTAAATGAATGCTCTGCGTACTCACGCCGAGCCTGAAACCAGACAGCAACTGGATCCTGATTGCTTTCAATTGTCTTCGATCGGCGCACCGCAACAAGGGATTTCTGAATCGGGGTCACTCTGTGAAAGAGTCTCTCTCCCTTTTCTCCCTCCTCCCCTCTTTCTCTCTACCTTTTTTTTTAAGCTAAAAAAACTCCCTGCTCCGAGGGGCCTTTCTCCGGTTTCACTGAAAAGGTGTCCGGGTCCGGTTTGCTTTTACTACTGACGCGCAGAACCGAGCCGCTAGTCGGGATGTCGGTCCCTTTAATTTGAATTATTTTGACGCGCTTCTAGATGCAAACAGCCCAGACGGAAACATGATGTTTTGGTTTTATTCAGCCTCTTATTTTGTTTTTGTTTTTATCCACAACTTACCTCGCGGATCTGTTCAACTCCGCGCCGCAGCCGCTCGTCGCCGAAGAGGGAGAAAAAGCTGCGCAAACTACCCGAAAGTAGCGCCAGTTGGATTCTTGTCTCAGGCATTAAAATCCCACACACGCAAAAAAGAACAAAAAAAGAGAGAAGGTATCCGAGAAAAAATAAGCGTGCGTGTGTGAGTGTGTGTTTGTTTTCAGAGCGGAGGAATGCGGACGGACATCTGCCCGGAGAGATTCCGTGTGTGTGTGTG
>NC_051446.1:21496722-21592244 GCF_001649575.2 Kryptolebias marmoratus
CGGTGTGTGTGAGCGGAGGAAGGTTACAGGAGGTTGTGCCGTTGTTCGTAAGGCTCCGCCTCCTCCGTTCAGACCTTCTTCCAGTAAACGCACGCACGCGCGCGCTCGCCCTCGACGCCGCGCCGCGCAGGAGAGCTCACAAGTGCGCGCCCTCCTCCCCCCTTCCTCCTCTCCTCCCACCGCGTGCTCGCGCTCTGGAAGATCGCCAATAAATAATCGCCGTGACCTTTGCCTGCGCCGTTTCCTGGTACTGATGGGTTCCCTTTCTCTACAAGGTGGAAAAAAAAAAAATTAAATTAAAAAAGGCCGCCACGTGAGGCTCCTGTTAATGTTTAAAATGTGAGGATATATTTAGGTTTATATACAACAACCCTGGGTTTAAATTAAGGCCCCCCACCCTCCCTTGCTGCTGGGAACATGTAATCAGCTTGTGTTGGCACTTATCAATTAGGCATGGCGGCCATCTTGAATCGAATTGACTCCAAATCTTAACCTATTTGTAGATATACAAATAAGGATTATTTCCCAAAAGTTTTATTAAAATATGTCCGGCAGTTCTTGAAATATTTTGCTAACAGACAACCAGGGTTGTAAGCCAAGATGTTGCGCTCAAAGTAAGTGTTGGGGACGACGCTCAGCTACTACCACGCCAAGCTTTAGCTGACTGTAGAAGTAGTAGACGCCTGAAATTAAAATTTGTTCAGTGGTTCATGAAATATTCTGGAAAAAGACGCACAGACACGGGCAAAGACATGACTGCTCACAAACACTGCCAAGGAAAACATTTACAGGCAAACAATGAAGTATATTTGATCACATTCGTCCCATCTAATGGCTCAGTAAAGTGATATATAATTAATCGTTTTTGCTGACGGGACGTTACTTCAGTTTGTTTTGTTTCAGTCTAAACAGTCCCTGCCCGTAACTGTTGCTGTTAAACATGATCCCCCACCCCACCCCCATTGAGTTTCAGGAGATAAAAGTCTTACCTTTAAAGCAAAAAATGCATCTTGCAAAAAATTATCTGGCCTTTATATCTTGTTATAACTTTTTATTCTCCCAAGATAAAAATATCTTCTCCACTATCTAGCGAACCGGTGAACTGCATGAAGACAAAGTCCCTCAGGCTGTTGTGCCTTGCCAGGAAGCATCTGGATTACTGTAAGTGCTCACGAGCAACGGAGATATATTACTCCTGTTCGCCTGCCTGCCTGACCTGATTTTCTCTTTTTTTTTTTAACAAGGAAAAGACCTGCGTTGTAAAACTTTGCGTCACCTCACGCAAAAAGCACAAGCTAAAAACGGTTTACTTGCAGGCTGTTAGGTTTATATCGCTAATTGTTTTCTGATACTTTTTAATTAGGCGATAATGTTTGTGCCCATGTCTGTGTGTGTTCGTTTGGTTGTACTGTTAGCAAAATATCTCATGAACCGGTGGATGGGTTTTAATGGCAGTTTTACAGATATTGAGCTCAAATTTGGTGTGGTAGTAGCTGAGAGTTATCCTCAATGCATGCTACAAGTGTTTTTATATTGCCTTAAACTTTAATATTAACTATGTGGAGTCAACCCTGTTTGTTGGTTAGCAAAATATCTCATTAACCACTGGATAGATTACAATGAAACTTTCAGAAAGTAATTCTACAACTGGAGTCAACTCAATTCAAGATGGCTGCCACAGCCAACTGACCACCTGAGATGCAACAACTGCCATAAATCAGCCAATGTTACAGATATTGACCTGGTGTTTCGCATGGTAGTAGCTAAGAGTCATTTCCAACACGTACTCTGAACAAATTGCACAAAGCTGGTGTCAACCAAGTTTGTCTGTTAGCAAAATACCCCATGAACTTCTGGACCGGTTCAAATGAAACTCTCAGAAAGTAATGACAGCATGTATATCTACAGCTGAGCAACTTTTAGAGCGAGTTCAATTCAAGATGGCCACCACAGATAATGGCTATAACCCACTCAAAATGGCAGATAATGAAGTAAAGTTTATGTAGCGGCAGCTGAGAGTCATCCTCAACACAAACTGTGGCGGCCATCTTGAATTAGACATCTGTCATGAAAAGGCGGCGGGCGATATGCATTTCTTTAAGTGATGCTAAGCGTTTGATAATTACTTAATTTATGTTACTAGCGCTATTTTAAGATGCTGTATTTTATTTCCCTAGTTTTGAAAAAAATAACAAAGCCCGAAAAAAGACTGCAGGTAAAAAAGAAAAAAGTTTTTACTAAATAATAATACAAATACTGAATTCTTCTAGCTTATTTCATGAGTTTTTGTGTTTGGTTTTGCAAATTTATAAGTTTAATGCTTGATTATATTTCTGTATATTAAACGAAATACAACCTGTTTTGCATTCAAAACCAAAATAAAAATCTGTACAGAGAAAAAAAAAACAGACTTTCTCACAACAGTCAAAGAATACCGATTTAACTCCTCATAGTAAATGATTAAAAAAACAAAAAAAGAGGAAGAACTCATAGATAACACCGTGAAACTTCTGTTTAATATTAGGACAAGTGTTTTTACAGTTTCTCTGAAATGATTTGCTTAAAAATGCAAATGAGCTTTTATCAAGTTTGAATGTATTTGCACATCACAAATAGGCAAACCGCAGCAAAACAAACTCTGTGAGGTACTTTTGCTGCTTTGTTTTTGCAGGTCTGGTGCAGATCGTGCTTGCAAAATAAATAATAGTCGTTTGTTTGTTTTTCTTTTTTTTTAGTCATGTTTATTGTAGGAAATATGGAAGAGTTGTACTAAAATTAGAGTATTTTAGTCATTGGAAGAGACAATTTCATGTAAACTGTTATTTTTCAGTATATGAAAACAAAGAAGAGGAAGGATATAAAAGTTTAAATTGCATCAGTAAAACCAGGGTGACCATAAAATGACAAATTAACTTTATTCTAAAGCTGATGTTGACAAAAGAGTCTTTAGAGTAATTGCCTAATAAGCTTCTTCCATTGTGTGTCATGACGATTGTTTTGGCCGAACCTTAAAAATACCGTTATGCACAAACCCGTGCTCAGAGTATGTGTTGCGTATGACTCTCATCCACCTTTGCCTTTCGAGGGGTGATAACTTATTTTATTTAGACTTTTTACATAAAACTGAAGGTTGGAGATAGTTTTCCGGTTGAGCAGGGGTCTTTCTAACATACAGCACTGTTTTAAAGTTTAAAACCACCCCATTTCCTTCACATTTTGCTTCTAATGAGTCAGACAGTTTTTCTTATCTTTTATAATCATCTCTATCAATAAGTCTTCAGACTTTCTGAAGGTTCTTGAAAGTTTTTCTTCGAAGGCTGCTTTTCTCCCATTTTCTACCCAGTCTTCACATCTGACAATGACAGCAAATTGTGCTTTAGAGTTTAGGAGACTTTTTATGCCTGAATGACTTATGGGTCAGAGTTAGGTGTCAAAACAACCTCTGAAAATGATCAATTTCTGGACTGAAAGTGGGAGAAAATGGAGTCTGAAAATACCTTCAGAAAGCCTGAAAAATGTTGATCAAGGCCATTTTAAAAGATTACAAAAAAGCCCTTTGAAGGAAAAGGGATGACTCAAGGCTTTTGCACAGGACTGTAAGTCCATTACCCATAAATGTTAACAATATTTAGTTTATCCGCTGTATAATTTGCAGGACATAATTATTTTAGTGAATTTCGACCTCAGAGTGCATTTGTAAACTGACGGAGTTGTCAATAAAGTTTTTTTAAACGCGCCGCAGCTACAGTAATGGCGGCTCCCATGTCCTGGAGGAGGCTACTGCATTCCGTGTCCTCGCCGGCCATTGCCGGGGTTTTTACTCGGATATCTGACCGGCTGTTTCGTGCTCGGGACAGAAGAAGAGGGTAAGAGTCGCGGTAAACCGGGTCGGACACGAACACGGAGGTGAAACGGTGTTTGTTTCAAACCGAACCGCTCTGCCTTTTAGCATGCCTTGCTAATGTTGTTGCTTGCTAGTACATCCATTATCGGACCCGCTTAATTTCGGTGCTGCTGTTACCAGAATTTCCCGTTCTGCATGCGACTTGTTTAGCTTTAACGTTTATTTTTCTGCACAATTTTTTAACCTGAGAATGCCCATCGTAATACATCTCCCGAGACTTCTGCAAACAGTTGTTAACCTTGGAGGAAAGTTTTGTAAGTGAGTCGCGGAACCAGACAGTTTATCAATGGCTGACACTTGAGACGTATCGTTACACTTTCTGTCAGGTGGACGCAGAAACAGAGGTCGGCACATTGTTCAGGACAGATCAGCAGGCGATGTGACACACCTGTGCTTTCAGTAAAAGCTAGTCATTTTTATGCAGACAATAGATCTTTAGTTTTCCTTGTCTTGGCATTGAATGTCCCAGAGCAGAACTGTGTTCAGACGAGCCGGTTTCAGGTTCCTGTCAGTGTGATTGTTAGGTCATCGATCATTACAGGAAAGGAAATGAAACTGCGCCAACACGTTCGTCCAGCCTGTGTTTACAGTTAAAGGGCAAGAGCAACTGCACCCAAAATAATTAAACAGTTTAGTTTTTTTTTTTTTATCTGAATGAGGTCTTGTTAAAACGTCAGCTTGTACTCAATCTTTAATCTGTTGTAAACAGCAGGCAGCATGTGGGGCTGAGCAAACACAAGTGATGCCGGGAACAAGGATATTTTTCTTTCAGCATCCAAAGAAATGCAAACTTCACTGCCTTGTCATTTGTTTTCGACACTGTCATTCTCTTATCAGCAAGTAATTTACCCAGAAGGAGCCAAACTTTAACGCTCAGTCTAATAGCTGCTTTTATGATGGTGTTTGCATTGCTTTTAAACCCCCTTTTTTCTTCTTTTTACTATTATTACCACCTGCCATCAAAGGAGAAGGTTGTTTTCGCTTGTCTGTCTGTTAGCAAAATATCTCATGAACCACTGGATGCACTTTAATGAAACTTTCAGGGAATATTTACTAAATGTACGTCAACCACCAGTGAACCTTTGGAGTCAGTCCATTTAAAGATGGCCGCCACAGCCAATCAACATTAGCTAACACAAAAATGTCTGTAATTCAGCCAGTTTTACAGATATTGAGCTAAGATTTGGGGTGGTAGTAGCTGAGAGTCATCCAAAAAACATCCCTTTAGCGTGTCAAGATCTGTAATTATATTTATTTTATTGTAGCCAGTCTGAGTTACTAGATTGTTATATAACTACAAGAGGAGAAAGTCTAGTGTTTTTTAATATCATATTCAGTTGTTTTTTTAAAGATAAATAATAAATAAATTGGGGTAAATGTTTAGTTTTACCTCAGTGCCACGTGTTATTTTTACTTGTGCTGTAATCAGATTCAAACCTCTTGTTTTCTGCTCAACAAAGCGCAGAGGTGAAAATAAACAAAAACAACAACAAAAAAACCTTTTGTAATTGCTGCACTGCATATCGTAACTTGGAAATTATAACGGGTATATTTAAATTTTGAGCAGATGTAGTGATTAAATGTATGCATTAACCAGCTTCCAATGATTTTACAAAAACAAAAGCTTTGACGGTGTGTTGTGATTTCTTTCCACCTGCATGTGATGGTTGTGATCTTTAGTTTGCCTGATCAGCTGACAGTCAGAGCTGCTGTTCTGCACGTCTGCCTGAGGTAAACGAGGTAAGTCAAGTGCTTGTGGGAATCTTCTGGGAACAGTTTTTGCTGGAATGTGGTAAATTCTTCGCTCCGTACCTCACTGCGCTTAAAGTTGGCCGCCGTCTTTTAAAGACAGTGACAGATATTTCAACGAAGCTGCCAGGTTGGCATCAATAACTAAATATTTTGAGGGCATTCACCACAGACACAGATGGGAGGCTGAGGGCGGGGTTCTTCAGTAGACGTGAGCAGAAAAACATGCAAAGTGGGAATAAATACAGGAAGGTTATATCAGGACGAGCAGGGTAGCGTATGACGCAAGGTTTCTTTGAGAAAACTTTGGCATATCTGATGTTGTGAAACTACTTCAGCTGCTGCACACTTGGACATTAGATACTTTGATCACTGTGGTGTTACTGCTTATCTTATATGGACCATCTACAAATAGATAACCCAGAAAAATATCACTGTAATCACATGCTTTAATTTAGATAAAGAAGAAACAAAATTATCCACCTACTGGAAATGCTGCTCACGCTCTGCCCTCCCACACTCAACTTTGTTTACATCATATAAATTGGATTCTGTGAAAATACTTGAGCGTTGCTTTGCATGTCGCCGTTGCATATAGTTAAGAGATGGCACGTCTGTTTCCTCCTCATAAATGATGGTGCATTTTTATCCAGTGCTAAAGGGAATTATAAAAGAAGCTCAGATGCTTCTTTTTCTTAGGTTTTTGATGACTGGATGAGCTCTGATCCTGGTCGTCTATTCAATCTTTGCACATCACATCACCCAATAAATGTTGTTCAGTTCCGTTACAGATTTATTAATCTATTTACAAGAACATTGTACTGTTTGTAAAGGGATAAATACTGAGAAAATGATGCAAGGCATTTCTAGAAAACTACCAAGAAATATTAATCCATGAGAAGAACAAACTGTATCTTCTAATCTCTAAATGCGAAGAGCAAAAACTTACACGTTTGATTTCCTATTTATTATAACATGAGAAAAAAACAGCACCTAAATAATTAGATAAACCAGTCCAACTCTTGATTTTTTTTTATTTAAAACAAATGTATATGGGTCACTTCATGAAATGGGGTCACCATTACACATAGTCAAAATGATTGATCAGTAAAAACATACCATCCCTATGAACAGGGGTTTAAAACCCACGTTCCTAAACTGTTAATTTATTCAATAAATAAAACTCTTGTTGTGTCATTTGAAAGCACCACTCCTGAGAGCTTTAAATCCACAGGGAGATGGAATTTAGTTGAACCATAAAGTAACAGTCATCGATCGTTAGTTTCGTGTCCCAATTCAGCCTGTTACGCTTGAGTCCCAATTCCGAAAAAAAAAAGCATTCTGGGGCTTTCCCGCAAGTACCATCCCATAGTAATATGCGCAAAAGTTCAATCTGCCTGCCCAGCGAATCGCTGAATCATCAAGCTGTGCAAGCTGCCCCAGGAGAAGGAGGAGGAGGAGGAGTGTGTTTCTTGTCACTAAAGTTATGTTAAAAACCTTATTTGCAACTAGAGAACTTCAGTAGCCCATCCAAAAAAAAAAAGAGGAACATGACTCATCTCCATTGTTGATTTGATGTATTCCCCATTGATCATAGATTCATATCTTACAGTCTCATCCACTGTGCTAGGAGATTTAAACATTCATCCTCATCTCACATATCGGTGACCCATTTTCATGAAGTGACCCATATATGGATTGTATCTGCTCAATCAGAACCAGGATGTTTGGTCCCATATCCAGCTGTTTGAAAAGGAACATGAGTCATGTTACGCTCATGTGTTGTAACAATATATTTTATCGTTGCCTTAAACTGAGAGGGCCTTGATTTTTTTCTTCAGAGATGCTGGGAATGTCTTTGAAGTGTCAGAGACAGTTGGACATTCAGAGACAATGTCATCTGTGTGGAACAGTTTTGTCATTTTCACTTCCTTGATGGCTCTGTTGGTTCCCAAAAGGAAATGGTTTGATCTCGAAAACTGGTTGGAGTCAAAAATAAGAATCTGTCCTCTACATGTCTTTTGCATGTTTTTTTACATTAATGTTTGGAATAATTTCCTCATGCATTTAAATTTTGTGCAACAGTCCAAACAATGCAAGGCAAAGACTTCTTTATGTGGCGCAAACCTGAGTCTTGTTCAATTAAATTAAATCTTTTACATTCTATTTATGTACCACCAATTCACAATAAAAGCCATCTAAGGACACTTGACCAAAACAAAAGCAAAAAAAACCCAACATGTCCAATTCAGTCCTGTTCCAACTCAATACATATATAATTCCATTTGCATGTAATCTAATTAATTCAAATTATAATCCAGTACAGTACAATCAGCACTGGGCCAAAAGGACTTTCAATGAGAATGAAAACAAAAAACAATATTTTTTAATGCATGCATTGGAAATGAAGAGGTTAAGACAGCAGAGTGAGGAAACATGGTCAGCGTGTCCTCCAGCTACCTGAGCTTAAAGCAGCATAACTAAAGGGATGGTTTCACTTGAGTCACCCCTAATTATAAGCTTTATCAACAAAGAAAGTTTAATGGCTAAGCTTAAAACTGGAGAGGGTTTCGCCCTAGAATCAAAAGTGGGAGCTTGTTTCCTAAGAGAGAAACCTGAGAACTGAAAGCCCAATCTGCCATTTTGCTTTTAGAAACTTTAGGAAGCTCAAATAAACCTGCAGTCTGAGAGCACAGCGCTCTATTGGGATAAGAATTGTACTGTGAGGTCTTTGCAATGTCTGTGAGCTTGGTCGTTATGAGTTTTATTATCAATCTTTTCCTCTGTGGAGTGAAGGATTGTGGGTATTCACCAACATCAAGATCAGGTCAGTCTTCAAACATGGAGCTGTGTCCTCACCAGATGATCTCAGTTAAACACAAACCACTGCCACACCTGTACCGTGCTCCCTGATGTGGTAACCCAAAGAATTTTACATTGAATTTAATTTGCAAGTTTAGCTAACAGCGTAAGGCTTCTGCAGGATTTCATCAGGAACTTTGTAACAGGGTGGAAACCTTTCGACTGGGTTTAATCTTTTCAGATGAACTCAACAGTAGATTCACTGTGAGGACAAGGCTTGAAAAGCGAAAAGAAGTTTGGGAGAAAAACATATCAGCTGCAGTGGACAAGCAGTATTTTGCAAACCATTAGTTCATCTTCATCACAAAGTAGAGTGTTGTCTTTTTCACCAACACCAGGTTGTTCCGACGTACTTTGTTACAAAGACATGCGTTCAGAAAGCATCGCTGCAAAGTGAAAACAAAAGCAAGTTAAAGCCCTAAAATAAGCAAGGCTTGTAAAAGTTTTATCACGAGACTGTTCCAGTGTTGGGTGGTTACCTGAGTCTACAAAAAAGTAAAAAAGAAATCGCCTTTTCCAGTTTACTGAATGGAACAACCGTAAATCCCTTTTCAAAAGAATGAGGATGTCCTGAGATATTTTTAGGCCACGTCTCAGATCCACTCATTTCAGGTTTGGTTGAATACCAGAGTTAATAACTCTTATTGTTGAATTTACTGCCTAAGGCTTTGCATTGTTAATGTCGCCTATAAGTCTGGGGGGAAAAAAAGGGATGAGTGTGTTAATTTCCTGCTATATTTCTGCACGTGTTTAAAAGAATCTTGTTAAACATCATTTCACAAACACCATTATCTCAGTGTTTGTAGAGATAGTGTTCTAAAGTGAGCTGCTTATCTCTCATCACTCTGCTTCATCTTTTACAACTTACGGAAAGCAGGGAGGAGATCAGCTGTTTCTTATGACATAACACAGACTAGGAGCTGAAACTGTCTGTAAAACCAGGGTGACTCATTTCACGCTTAACCGACACAAGAATGCTATCTTTCATACAGACGTTTTATGATTCAGAGTTATATAATCCATGCGTTCGTTACTGGATTCAAATCACAACTAACCGGAAAGACCCCCACACTTTAACCCTCTTATCTTAATATCTGATTTGCACATTTTGTTGCCCTCCTCACAGTTTATTGCTTTAACATTGTTTCTGTGTTTGTGTGCACGAAGCACCAAAGTGTTCCATTTTCCTAGCGTTACCCTACTCCTCAACCCACAATTTGAAGTCACAAAAAGCAAAGTGGTGATTAAATTGTCCAGCTGCAACGTGGTCTATAATATTTGTCACATCGAACTACTATCAAGTCTGCAGCAGACTTCAGCACACGCTTTTGTAATGCTTCTTTCCTGAAGTGATGTTCTATCAGGTGGTTATTATCATCAGCCGTGACATCAGTCAAGAGCACCGAGTATGGAGTAAAGAGCTGAAGGCTTCGTCCAGGCTAGGCTAATGGCTAGCTAGACGATTGCCTGCTTCAAATAGTTTCTCAGGCTTATAAAACTGCCTTAGAAGAAATGAAACAAAGCAGATAAAACAACACACCGCCGTGAAAGAACTCTACATAGCTAAGGTTAAGCCTTTACATTTTGTTTGCAAGACACTGTTTAATTTGTTGCTGTTCTGCTCGACCGAACGACGTCTGTGTTGCCTCGTGAATGTGTGTCCCGAGCAAACATACGATGGTGTGCACGAGGCCACATGTTCGCGTAGCAATGGCTGCAAACTAAACAGGCCGTGTCATGTAAAAGTGTCGAGGTTTAATGTCTGCAAATGTAGCGTACTTTCACTCCGGTGTGTTGTTTTATAAGCCTGAAAAACGATTTTGAACGGACCCTCGTTTGCCTAGCCTGGAAGAAGATGTCTGCCCTTTTTTTATTCTAAGGCTCCATGACTGATCAGGTACTAACTACTGATAACTAACAAAAATCACTATCCCTTTAAGGAGTCGGTAAAGGGGTGGAAAGAGATTGGACCTTGGACTCACGGATCTACAGTTTCACTTCAGTCCAACAGGTGGCGATAATGTGCAGCTTTAGCGTTTGTCTTTTGTTACCACCGCCAAGGAAGTTCTGTTTCCAGTTGTGTCCGTTGGTTTGTTAGCAAGATCACATACAAACTAATGAGCAGATCTGAATGAAATTTCCAGGAAATGTTGGGGTTGTCGCAAACAAAAAAAAAACAACGGATTAAACTTTGGTGTTGGTGCAGATTATGATTATTTAACCGTGCTGTGGCCTTGGTGGAGGTTTGCGCTCTCTCAGTGCTTCTGGTTGTGTAATTAAATCCTGGAATATGGGTGACAGAAACTTGTTTTCCCTTTGGTTGTTCTGGTGGCCATCTTTGTTGTCATTGGTGTCACTTTTTAAGCGGATCTGCAACACGTTGTTCGTATGATCCCAGGATCCCGAGCTGTGGTGGGATCTGGAGAACCCTCACAGACGGACACAGATGATGAACTTTACGTCACATGGGCTCAGACAGTCGAACATAAGTTAGCTGTTAGTCTCCACACTTGTAGTGCCGAAAGCTAATAAAGTCATAAGCATTTCGTTGCTTTCGTTTTAAGCTGATGTGGGACATAGCTCCATCTTCTGTTGGTTTGTTACTGTTGTACTGTTAGATGTGTCAGAGACCATGTGTTTAATTATATTTACAAGACTGTATAATGTTACATTCCCACTTATATGCTGCTAATGTGTGGAATCCGATGTTCAGAAGTGGTAGCGTTTTGTAAATATGCATCACATCTTTTTCCACTTTTATTGAAGCCTTTATTTGTTTGGTTGTACTTTCAGCCGATGTGTCCGTGTCCCCTGCAGGTCCTCGGTGCTCCTGCTGGCTCCCCTGCTCGCTGAAACCGAGCCGGCTCCACGCCGCGTCTGCAGGCCCACCGGGTCAGCCGGAGCTCAGGGCACAGATGGCCTCTCCGCCCACTTCCGATGGATGGCGGATCAAGTACCGGCCTTCCGTGTTCCGGGAAGCAACGTCAAGATCCTGACCTCACCCGACCAATTCTACCAGGCCATGAAGGTTTGGATTCAAACCATTTCGATAAACACAAACACTTTTCCTCTTCGAAGAAATTAGTTAAAATAATTTTTTTTTAGCAGTTAAAGGTTTTTAGGTGTCAGAACTTAGAAATGTTTTTATGTTTAACTTGAGGTATTTCGTCTGCTCCGTTTAAAGAGGAGACATAAATATGTAGCTACAGGTTGTATCCTGAGGACCTGGGAGTCGTTTAAGGGTTTAAAGATGTTTGATGCGAAAAATGGGCCTCTAAAATGCACGTGCAGACAAACTAAACTGTGTTTTCACTTAATAATGTTACACTTTGCCACTTTTCCACGATGATATTTAACATTTGCATTTGGAAAACATTGCATATGTGTGATCTGCGCTCATATGCTGGTTATTTCCCTCATCACAAAAACTAAAGTTCAACACTTTCCAATGGAAAACAAATGATTTGCGAAGGAATTTAGGCGGCAAAGGTTGTGGAAAAAAAAAATCTCTTTTGGTGAGGATGACATTACGCCCATCCACACAATGTGTTAAGGTGTCATTTACAGTTTTGCCACACCTCCTTAACCTTTAGAGACAGGCGGGTTTCGTGTGAATGGCACACTGATGGGATATTTATAGCCTGATCTGGCACGAGCACCATTCTTCCTTTCCATCATTGTCAAAAGATTGTTTGGCGTTTGTCGTAACAAGCGGGAAGAATTCTTGTGGTCATACAGGTTTTAAAAAAAATAAACCAAACTATCTAATACGAGCGAGACGTCATGGTGGAAAAAATACGTTCAAGGTAGAAAGGAAATTAAGATTTTCTGAATAGTATCATAGTTATTTGATTAAGTTTATAAAATACCATGTTTCATTTGTATTTCCTGTTAGGAACAAATGGTTTCCTTTATAAAATATTCTTATAAAGCCAAACAGTTTATTTTTCACTTAAAATTGGAGAATGTTGGAGTTCTCTATCTTTTTTTTGTTGTTTTGAAGCGTCAGACAAACTACATGACAATTTGAGGTCAGCTGTATTTCCTAAAATGAATGTTAAGAAGCATTTATAATAGGTTTTACTTTAAATTGATTTCAATTAACTCCTCTGAGGATTCTGCAACATGATTGCACGCTCGTAAATCTGTCGGAATGGTTTAAAAAAACACAAGGGAAATTGGCGTTTAACCAACCAAAAAGTTGAATTTCATATTGAAATCCTTCCTGCAGAGCAGATTGATGATTCATTCTTTATTTTTTTCTAGTCATTTTGCAAACATCAGAAACACATTTCACTTTTTTAGCTTTAGTTTTGTTTTTGCAAATTTAAGTTTGTTCCTTACTGCTGCAGAGGGCTCCCACGTTGGTTTTAGACCTTCATCGTTCAAAGCGGAATACCTGTGAGAACTGTAGAAATAAGCTAAATGATGACCGTAAAGAACGGAGAGGGTAAGATCTTTACACTTTGAGTCACATTGTTTATCATGACTACACGAACGACGGCGCCAGAACTGCCTGAAACCGGATTTCTGACTGTGGGTTGAAGTGACCCGGACTCTCGCTGCTTTTTACACAATGTGGTAAAAACATCAGACCTTATTTTCTCCAACAGTAACACCCACGGGTCATAATTACACAAAATGACCCCTCACACAAAGTGCAGGCAGTCAGAGCAAAAACGCGGTAATCGAAGAGGAAAGCATCAGGGGTTAGTGGGCCTGGATGAGTTCGTGGTTTTGATTTTCTTTCCATTTTACTCTCGTCTGCGTACGGCTGCTTCTCCAACCTAATTGGACCATTTTGAGCAATTTGTTTTTAATCCAAGTGAAGTCAAACAAAATGAGGAAACAACAAAAGGGGGGCATATGAAGGGAATGAGAGATCATTCCTAAGAAAATGTTCTGCTTTGACGTAATTTTACATTCTTTATAGACGGTAAACAAATCCTTTTATTCTTCTTCTTTCTATTTGAATGCAATAATATTCAAGGCTGTTTTTTATTCTTGTAAACAAACTTGTACTTCATGTTTTTGTTTCTGCTATATATTCATTCCTTTACTCAGTGGGACCTCTCTGGTTAAATAAATGCAAATTAAAAGCCTTGGATTTCTTGAAAGAATATAAATAATCTGCCACCCTTCATGTCAGAGTTTCGGTTGGAAATAACAGAGTTGTCGCCGTTTTGGTCAAACCTAAAAGTAATGTTATGTGGGATGGAGACATCACAATCAGATTATGTGTTGTGAATGACTCTCAGCTACTACCACACCAAATTTTAGCACAATATCTAAGAAATTAACTGAGTTACAGCTGTTTTTGTGTTTTCTTTAGCCAGTTGCCTGTGGTGGCCATCTTAAATGAAGCTGGCTTCAAAAGTCAATCAGTTGTAGATGCACATCCAGTGAATATTTCCTGAAAGTTTCATTAAAAACCATCCATTGGTTCATGAGATATTTTGCTAATAGACGAAGACACAGGCACATTATTTCCTCCCTTTGCCTTTCACTGACGACCTGCAGGTTCATAATGTTAAGAAATCTTTTTTATTTTACACAGTCAGTGTGAATACTGGTTGATTTGATTAATTTAACCAGTAATAATAAGTTAGTTTTACGTTCTGAATGTGTAAATTTGACTTTTACCTTCATTTTGCTGCTTCTCAGGCCATCAGTGTGCATGCTACTGACTGAAAAGCTTCTAAAAAAAGTACACATTTTTCTTTTACCAGATTCATTACACCCACATAAGCTGCATTCTCATTCACCGCTGTAATTCTTTCTTTTTCTTTTTTTTTTTTCTCCCCTTTAAGGCGCGTATCAAAACTGCCCAGCGGCGCGTGGTGATGGCCTCCTTGTATCTGGGAACAGGTCAGCTGGAGCAGGAGCTGGTGAGCGTCGTTTCTGACAACTTTGGAGTGGTTTTTTTTTTTTTTGCGTCTTTAGTTCAGGGCAGGTGAGAACAATGCCATAACAGCGCAGGCGCTTGCCAGATGACTGGTCATGTATGCCAGAAAATGTGAGTCAGGCGTCTCTTCCAAGAAGACCGAGGCGTGTTTGGTTCAGAGTGAAAATGTACTCCAGGCCAAAGCTACGAGGAATGACCCCAGAATGCGAGGGTTTATGGGCACGAGGAGAGCGGTGCTGGCGTGTGATGGCGTGCTGTTTTTCATGCTTGGAAAGCCCAGCATAACAACATTAAAACCAAAGCAAACCACAGTCTGGACTGATGCTCCTATTCAGCTGTTTTTCTTTTTCAACAAACTGAGACGAGCGGCAGCAGAGGGGATGAAACGCAGAGAGGCGAACGCACGAGCCAAAACGCTCAATCATAGCTAAAAGCCCTGGAATCAGCTGGTGAACTGCGCAACTTCACAGGATGATGGATTACTAGAAATGTGAGTCAGTAGGCTGCAGCGAGGCCGCCTGACCTTCGTGTTTACCCGCGGCGTGCTTTAAAATGAATGAAATGAGCTCAATTCAATCCATTATAAAATATAAACATGGTTTGTGGTTAGGGCTGAAAAAACTGCAAAACTGCAGGTGTTCTTTCAGCCTCGAACCTGAACAAAACAACACAACCCTGTTCCCAGGCTTCGCCTCAAACACGGTTAAACCGATGCTGACAGTCACACCTGAACAGTGTATTTACTCAAGGGGCGGAGCCAGTTGAAAAAAACGAGGCGTGTTAATCTAAACCCAGCGTATGCCAAGTTTATTCACGGGAAGTCCGAGTTTGCTCAATGCGTTTGTACAAGGATGCAGACGTAGCGAGCAGGAAGGCATCCCGCAGATTTCTCACTTCTGTGACGCGTTTATCTGCGTGAAAAGCAGATAAAAACGGAGAATAAGAAGCTCTGCAGTCAGTGAACGCTGAGTTAACTGAGCTGTGGGAGTTCAAAACAAACAGGATGGTAGCTAAAAGACTAAATATGTAAAAAAAAAATAGCTAAAAACTAAAATTAGCTTGAATATAGCTAGAAGCTAAAATTGGCACGATTCCTCTAAAAGCTAAATGTACCATAGTTGTTCTAAATGCTAAAATTAGTAATACAGTATCTAAAAGCTATAATTACCAAATGATTAGCTAAAAGCTAAAATGAAAAAAGTAGTAGCTTTAAACTTCCATTGGTAAAGCTAACTAAAAGCTAAAATAAGCAAAAGCTTAGATTAGGAAAAATATAGCTAAAAGATAAAACAAGCAAACTTGTTCTGACAGCTAAATGTATTAAAACAGTATTAAAAGTAAAAGTAGCTAAAATTGGCAAAAAAAATACATAGCTAAAAGCTAAAATTAGACAGAAGCTAAAAGCTAAAAAGACCACAGGAAAACAACCAGAGCATATACGCTGACTCAGATTTCAGGCAACAATGTTTTTGAAGGAATTAAAGAGATTTAATTTTATTTGTCTGAGGAATTCTTTTTTTTTTTTTTTTGCATATTTAGTTAAATAAACTGACGTAACTGAGTCAGGTTTCAGCTCAGCCTACAGGTTTTCTATAAGACGGAGATCAGGGCTTCATGATGGTCTCTTTGTTGTCCTTCAGCCATTTTGTAACTAACTTGTCTCTTTAGGATCGTTGTCCATTTGAAGACCCATTTGTGTCCCAGCTTTAACTTCCTGCCTGATGTCCTGAGATGCTGCTTCAATATTTTTTTCCTCGTGGTGCCATCTTTGTCGTGAAGTGCGAAATACCCCCACGGCATGATGCTGCCACCCCCGTACTTCACAGTTAGGATGGTGTTCTCAGGCTGGAAGCTCCTCCCCTTTTTCCTCCAAACGTAACGATGGTCATTATGGCCAGACGTTCAGCTTCGGCTTCATCAGACCACAGGACGCGTCTCCAAAGATTAAGATGCGTTTTCAAACTGTAATCTGTCTTTGTTCTGTTGCTTTGGGAGTCATGGCTGCTTCCTCACTGAGAGGCCTTTCAGTCCATGTTGGTGCAGGACTCACTTCACTCTGGAGAATGACACAGCTGCAGCTTCAGCTTCAGCATCTTCACAGGGTCTTTTGCTTCTGTTTTGGGAACGATGCGCACGTTTCTGCTCATCTCAGGAACACAGAGCCGTCTCCTTCCTGAGCGGTATGATGGCAGGACGTTCCCATGGTGTTTATGCTCGAGTGTAACTGTTTGAACAGATGAACGTGGCGCCTTCAGGCGAGGATGGAGCCGAGTCGTGGGGATGATTTGTTTATTTATTGTTGGTATTCCCATGATGTCACACAAAGCAGCAGTGTGTTTGAGGTATGACCTAAATGCATCCACAGGTATGCCTCCAATTAGCTAAATCGCTGTCAACTAATCAGAAGCTTCTGTGGCAACCCATGATGTCGTCATCCGGGCTTTCCTAAACTGTTTATAGACATAATTATCCTAGTGTCTGTAAACATGTGACTTTAAAGAATGTAATATTTATTCAGGTAGAAATAATCTGATCTAAAACAGGAAACGTTTAGTCCAATTTCATATCAGACAATGAGGAGAAAAAATGTTTGTCTCGTGCAGAAGTCGTTGATCATATATATTTACTTCTCAAGGTGGACTGTATGGAGGAAGCGCTCCAACATTCAAAGGAAAACCGTCACTCAGATCTAAAGATTTCCATTCTGCTTGACTACACACGCGGCTCGAGAGGTTGGTGTCTTCCTCACGGTGTGCGTGCTGCTGTGTGGCGCAGACCGTCCTCACCGTCGGCGTGTTTGTGTCTCAGGGCAGATCAACTCGAGGACCATGCTGCTGCCCCTGCTGCAGCGCTTCACGTCTCAGATGCGGGTGTCTCTGTACCACACGCCGGACCTGAGGGGCCTGCTGCGACTCCTGGTCCCGCAGCGGTTCAACGAGACCATCGGCGTCCAGCACATCAAAGTTTACCTGTTTGACGACAGCGTCATCATCAGCGGGTGTGTAAAGTTTAGCCTCTGAAGATTTAAAAGCATGACCTCCTGATCAGTTTGCATATGTTTTTGTTTTTTTTTTAATATTATTTCCCGAAGCAAAAAGCAGGTGTTTCCACTGCTTGGAAATGTTTTCAGTGGACTTTGTGATGTATGCGGGGGAGAATGGAAATCATGCTCAGAAGTCAGTGGGCAGAGTGCTGCTGCGTTTTCCACCTCATCTCCGTTCAAAAACTACAAACTCATATATGTGCAGAACAAACAAAAGGGAGATTTCCCTGCAGTATTTGTCTAAGAGTGAGAGTCGTTTACCCTGAGGGCTTGTAATTATGTCTCACTAAACAACTTTTCTGTCATTAGTTATTGTCGGCTGCTCAAGACAGGTGTTAAAAGCCGTCCCGTTTCTTGTAGTTCCTGTCTGCAGTTCGCATTTTGAATTTGCATGACACTTTTTACCTCCACTGTGGGAAAACACTTGTGAGGTACGTTTGACATATGCATAAAGAACCGAGATCACTGGACGAGCTCCAACACCAACATTTCACCTCTTGAGGCCGTCAGATCGCCGTTTGGATTCATTCTGACTCGCAATTTATTTATTTATTTTCTTCTTTGGCAGAAGAATGCATTCCACAAGCCTTCAGAATAAACTGGGTTAACTAAACACTTGCAGGAATTAATCATAAAAGGAATGCTTCTGACAGGAAGACGCTCTCTGGTTTGACAGTTTTAACTCAACACCTGTACGACAACATTAGAACCGTACATTTCATTACGTTGGTTAGTTGTTTTTCAGCAAATGAAACCTTAAGATTGAGGGAGTCGACTTTCATTTTCCCATAACTGAATTTTAAAGCTATGCATTGCAAAGTATGAAACTGAACATAAAAAAGGGTGATTTCAAACAAAATACCTGATGGATAAGTTAGCAGTCACAATATGTCTTTGGGAAAGCTGACAGATACCAGATTATAGCTAAATGTCTAACAGAAATGACTGACTTGTGGCCATTTTTGTGTTTTCTAAGTCAGCTGTGGCAGCCATCTTGTATCAGAATTATTCCAGAAGTGAATCAGTTGAAGACGTGCATCTACTGATAACTTTCTGAGAGTTTCATTAAGATACGTTCTGCGGTTCATGAGATATTTTCATCAGTAGTTGACAGCAGATTCTTAAACAAGAAACTGAAGGATCTTTTAGCGGTCAGAGTATGTTTTAAAGATCACTCACAGCTACTTTCATACCGAATCTCAGCTCGGTGTCTTTGAAAATGACAGAGTTATGGCCAACTTTGTGTTTTAAAAGATGGGTGTGGCAAATCTGAAATGTGGGTATGCACCCAGTGTAAACAAAGCACTCTGCTGAGTCTGCAAAAAACCACATGTCAGCTTTAATCACAGGACTGACCTACATTATGCTGGCTGTAGTCTGTGGAGGTAAACAGATAGGAAAGAGAAAAAACGAGTCAGACAGCTGGCAAGAATAGATATCTGGGATATCGTGTCATTAAGAAAGAGCTTTAGCAAAACTTTTAGACCAGTAAGTTTGCCATTTCAACCTAAGCAATCGTTTTAGCTGCATACTTTCCTCAACAAATCTGTGCATAAATACGTACCAACACAGCTAAAATGTCTGACTTTTCTATCCCAACTGGCTCCTCCATAAACGTTACCATTATTGAGTATTATTATTATTATTATTATTCAGTCACATCCGCTGTTTCTGTCGCTAAAAACCGGTCGTAAATTCTGCTTACAAGTTTTTAATTTAAGGACGTATTAACCATCGGTATGAGAGGGGTAAAACTGCAGATTTTGTTTCCATCTTTATGATTTTTTCTAACTTATCTTCATGACTTTGCAACGGATACAGTTTCTATAGATGAGAAAAAGCAAACCCTTTCACAATAAAACCTCAAACTTTGTTAGATTTGTCTTCCTGTCAGTGTGAGGATACATTTTGGGATGTAGTCTTGTAACCTTTCAGTCGTGATATTTTCAGAATAGCAACTAATTCACGCTGTCTATGGGAAAGGCATCACAAAAACCACAATAAAAAATAAAAAATAAAGTGACTGTAATCTTCTAGGACCTAATAAAAACACAACTGTGTATATTTCTGTTTGCATATAAATCTAGGTTCAACGATCACACAAACAAAAAAAAAAGTTTAAGTTTTCTTTGATGCAGTTTTTCTCATTTAAGGCAACCTTACAGAACAATGCTGTTCGGTTAGGAACTGAAGGTATAAAGTGTCGTTACTCAGCCTCCAAGCATTTCTAGGCTAAAAAAAAACAATTGCATAATGAATGTTTGTTGTTTCCATCATGAGACAGAAACAACTTAACTCAACTTAACTCAACTTAACATATTCTCTAATACTGCATGTGCTTTATGATGTTTTTAGTTCCTGATTTTTATTTTAGAATGAGAACATTTTTCCCTTGGCTAAAACAAGACTACATTTTAGGACACCAGGTTGTAAATTTCAGTAAATTTACCTTCAGATGGAGAGCAACATCCAGCAAATTCAGTACCAAACATGTGACTGATACAAAAATATTGATGAATTCAATGTTCAATGCATCAACCAGCAGATTTTGGATATTTTCTGTTTATCCACAACACATTTCTCTTGTGAAATATTGACACAATTATCCAAATAACCCCAGACTCCTTTAGTAAACTATTCCATTCGTTTAGGAGAAAACCTGTGCCCCCACAGCTCATTATTTCAAGCCATCATGTAAAGGAAAAGAAGCAAAACAATCATCTTTATATTAATATTACAAAGACTAAACCAAATGTTTGACTACGTCCAGCTTTACTGTTTCCATATGAATTATGGAGCTGAATGACGGCCAGCTGCTGCTAATCAAATTCACTTTAAGACCCAATCAGCATCAGGTGAGAACATCATAAAGCCATTTATAAACACTTTGCAGCCCATCGTTCTACAGTGAGAGAGATTATTCACATGTGGGAAACATTTGTCAAAAGCTGCCAGTCTTCCCAGAGAAATGGCAAAACCCCCAAAAAGCTCCACCTCAGACTTTACAGGCCTCAGTTTAACAGTTTAAATGCCATACCACTTTATTATTGAAGCACGAGGCTAACCAAATGGTTATACAATTAAACAAAGAAGCAGAGGTCAAAGGATAAAATATATAGCCAACAAAAGTAAAAATAAGAACCAGTTAAAGTAATTAAATCAGCAATGCTCAGTCCTGGTCCTGCATGTTTTAGTGGTTTTCCTGCTTGTCTTCAGGTTCAGGAGAAGCCTGTTAAAAATTCATTCATTCAAATCAGGTGTAAAAGCAGAGAAACGTCTAAAATTTAGACGTTTCTCTGCCCTCGAGGACCAGGGTTGGACACCACTGAACTAAACGAAAGCACAGTAAGGTCAAAGTCAACATCTTACTCCGGGTTGAAGGTCAAGGAGTAAAAGAATGTTTTTAAATGAGAAGTAAAAGCAACAAGCGAGGGAGCCTAAAGTGGCAAACCAGTCCACAATCAGAAAAAGCCCCATCACGTCTGGGCTTGCGTCACATCTCTGGGACCATTAAAAGCTTCTGGTCTGCAGATCTCAGAAAACATTACGGTTCATGTTAGTGCAATTAGAAAAAGAGAAGAAAAAGCCTTTTTACTGTGTAAAATCTTGGTAGCATGACTTGGGTTTGCAAAGTTGCATCAGAGCAAACCACAAGACCTCAGGATCCATGTGCTTTGGACAGATGACACCAAAGTGGAATTGTTTACCCATAATGCACAGCGCCATGTTTGGGAAAACCGAACTCAGCATCTAGGAAAGCTTTAGGCTTTGAAATTTGCATAATAAATGTTTAGTGGTGAGTCTTTCTAGGAATTGTTTATGCTTTGGAATGTAAGAAATGATTAGTCATGAGTAAGGAGCAGTGTGCAGCAACGTAAGCATGACAATTGTTGCGTTTCTGTTAGTGTTAGTGTGTTGTTTTCATTGGAGTTGCATATAAGATGGTATCTCACTGGTGTCCATATCGACATGATAGCATCCATGATGTGAATTTCCCATTCCACCACGTCTCAAAGGTGATCTGGTGGCTGTGGAGACTGAGTCCAGTGAGTCTCTTATTGTGCCGTTTTGGTGAACCTGTGCCAGATGTAGCCTCAGTTTCCTGTTCTTACCCGTTCTCATCGGGTTCAAGGTTCAACGGGTTGGGTGTTCCGATAATGAGTAGTTGTTTGAGCTATCCATGAACCAGTCTGCCCATTACCAACACTTTTTTGTCCACACAAATGGATATTTTCACTTTTTTTGGACAATTCTCTCTAAACCCTAGAGATGGTCATGTGTTAAATTTCTGAAATACTCAGACCAGCCCGTCTGACAGTCAGTCACTTTAACCCCTTTTCTTCCCCTTTGTTGCCCGGTTTGAATTTCAGGAAGTCGTCTTCACCACATCTACATGCCTAAAGGCACTGGGTTTCTGCCATCTGATTGGCTAATTGGCTAATTGCATTAACGAGCAACTGAACAACTGTAACTAATAAAGTGGCCGGTGTGTGTGTGTGCGTGTGTGTGATAACATCACAGAAATGCAAAGTAAAAGTAAGATGGGAGTTTTAGAGTTGAAAACTGCCATGCTGACTTTTTACCATGACTGTGCAATAAAATAAAATAAAATTTCCTTGGTTTTCTGTTTTTCCAGAGCCAACCTGAGTGACTCGTACTTCACCAACAGACAGGACCGCTACGTGCTTCTGGAGAACTGCAGGGAGGTGGCGGACTTCTTCTCCAACCTGGTGGAGGCCGTGGGGGACGTCTCCCTGCAGCTCCAGCCCGACGACTCAGTCACCGTGCTGGAGGGCATGGTGCACCCGTACAAAGGTAGAAACCGAACACTTTTCTCTCCCTGCGCGCACGCGCACCTTCATACTCCAGCTTGTTTTGACACTTTGTGACACTTCGAGCTCGGTTACGGCCCGGAGTGCAGCACCGGGAGCAGATGCATTCTGCTAATGGAGCTTGAAAGCTTAGACAGGCGAGGAGATGCTGGTCTGAGAGAGACGGGCTCTGCGCAGTGAGGAGGGTAGAGAGAGCTCTTGTGGTTTGCTAGCCGTGCAGCCGGATGTGAAACTGTCAGAAATTTCCCTCCGCACACACACACACACACACACACACACACACACTCCCGCTCAGTGTGTCCGTAACTGGAGCACGGCCTGCCAGGATGTTAGTTTGAGGGATGAATGACATCATGTCTGCAGGATTAGGCTGCAGAAACGGACACCAGGAATAGAGATGTGATGTCACGGTGTTGCTGGAAGAAGATATGTACAGTAGTGGGAACTGATACACACAAACACGGTTATTGGAAGTACACTGAGAAGCTGGTGAAAATACACTAAAAGACATTTTTACTGGATGACTCGGACGAAACTGGTTCGAAACAATGACGCGTCCTTACAGCAGCAGACAACGTGGAGACAGAAGGTTGTCTGCAGTCAGTCATTACTGGTAATCAATAAATTTAGGCTACTTTTTCTAAAATTTAAAGGTTCACCTTACTCAGTTTATCAAATACATCTTCACACTCAACTTTTGGGAAGCATTAAACAAAATAATTTGCCTTGCATGCAGTTTTGCTTCACTTTATCCAGACGTTAAGTCATTGCCAGCAGGTTTCTCCTTCTGATTGGAGGCTTATTGTTTATTTTGCTGTTATTTTTTTGCTCTGAAGAAGAAATCTGCTGCAAATGGGACAAATAAAGACAAATGTGTCTCCAGGAAAGCAAAAATTGATAAACCAGATTTTAAATTTTGTGCTGAATGGGGAGCTTTAGAGCTGAAAGCAAACTGGTGTTCAGTGGTTTGGAACTATTGATGTTATTAATAATCAGTAAGCTTCTTAATGAAGTCCGACTTTTTCTGATTTAAACAAAAACAGCTTTCATGTCGGGTTACACTCGACTCCCTGCATCATGAGTTATAAACACAAAAACCTCACTGTGACCCAGAGGTCAGCCCGACCCGACTCCCACTGTGCGTGTGTGTGTACACCCACTCACACACCGTGTCTCCACGGTGACCAGGCAACCGGCAGGACTTCTCGGCAGTGGCGAGGAAGCGGATCATGGAGGTTGTGAACACGGCGCGCATGAGGCAGCAGCTGCAGCAGCACCGCCCGGAGGAGTCCGAGGACGAGGGGGAGGACGGGGGGGAGGAGGACACCTGGGTGTTCCCCCTGATCCAGATGAAACCCCTGGGCATCCGGGTGGATGAGCAGGTCACACAGGTGAGCTTGATTCCCGAGAGACTGGGTTCTGTGGCCCGTTTATAACAAAAACAAAAACAGAGAAACTGCAATTTTCTGTGAGATTACAGCGAACGATGAGAGCTGAAGGACTTCATGAAGCTGAAACTGAGTTGTTACAGTTAAAAGAAGCAGAACTGTAGCTAAAACCTTTAAAGGTAGCAAAAGACTAAGTGTAGAAAAACTGTAACAAGAAGCTGCAAAAGGTTAACTAAAAGCTAACAGTAGTCAAAAGTTAGCCAGACACTAAAAGTAGCAAAACGCTGGCTAAAAGCAGCAAAGGGTTAGCTAAAAGCTAAATTATCAAAATGATAGCTATAAGCTAAAAGTAGCAAAGATTTTGCTCAAAGTATCAATGGCTAGCTAAAAGCTATAGTAAAAACTAAATGTAGCTAAGGGCTATCTAAAAGAATATATCAAAATGGTAACTAAGCTAGAAGTAGCAAAATGGTAGCTTGTAAATAAAAGTAGCAAAAGGCTATCTAAATGCTAAAAGTTGTAAAAGGTTACCTCAAATTATCAGTCATTTAGCTAAAAGCTAAAGTAGCAAAAAGCCAGCTAAAATCAGCAAAACACTAAAAGTTAAAAATAACAGAAGATGGCTAAAAACTCAAAGTAGCCATTTTGCTGGAACAGGTTTGAAAAACAACAATGTTTTGTAAGGAATTAAAAAGATCTCAATGTATTTTTGTTGAGAAAATATTTGTAAATAAAACCAAATATTTAAAAAAAGTGTAAAAGCTACCAAAACTAGACGTCATAGCAGGCATCTCTTAAATGTTTGGATGGATGAAAAGTTAAAACGGCACAAATTCATACGGGTGAAAAAAAATCAGGACAGTAATGGTGTGAACGCTGACTCGCCCGTCTTCTCTCCCGGCCTTCCAGCGCCTGCTGACAGACGCCGAGCCGGACTCCACCGTCTTCCTCACGTCGGGTTACTTCAACCTGACCCGCGCCTACGTGCGGCTGGTGCTCGGCGCTGGAGCCAGCTACCGCATCCTGACCGCTTCCCCCGAGGTCAACGGCTTCTTCGGGGCCAAGGGCGTCGCCGGGGCAATCCCGGCGGCCTACGTCCACATCGCCAGGCAGTTCTACAACCAGGTGCGCCAGCTGGGCCAGGAGGAGAGGGTCCACCTGCACGAGTATCACAGGCCGCAGTGGACGTTTCACGCTAAAGGTTGGCGTCACGCAGCGGCTGGGACTTTAAAGAGAGGGGGATTATTACAGCGGGGTGGAAAATCTGCACCTGATGTCACGGGTTCAGGCCCGTTTAAGTGAAGCAACGTCAGACGAAAAAGCGTGAACCGGTGAAAAGATTCCTCTCAAATGAATCGTTCCAAAAGCGATACGTCATCCTTCTCTGGCGGAAGTCTTTTTGTTTGTTTGTTTGTTTTTTCTCGGCAGTTCTTGTTTACCTGAGTTGACTTCTTTGGGCGTCTGCCTAAAAGCGGTTTTTCTTTGTATTTTTTTTAATTTTATTTTATTGTCCCTCAGAAAACAAGCCCAAACACAAAGGGTGCATTTGATAATAATTTAATTACCAAAGCGTCCACCTTCAGTTTTATTTGGCCGCAGAGCCTAATTAACTCAGACTCGGTCACCGTTACAGTAAATGTGAGACGTGTCCTCATTTAAACCGAAGCGATGATGCATCAACACGGCTCGTTTGGGATGTTTTTTAACGTGCCGCTCTCTCGTTCTGATATGGTGAAAGTTAGTTTGAACTCTTGAACTCGTCGTCCCAAATTCGTTTTTTGTTTTTTTTTCCTTTCCCATGCAAACTTCCTCGTTTTGGAGAATCCTAGAGTTCAGATGAAGCGGCGCAGCGAAAAAGATCTGCTCCAGGTTTCTTTTTTTTTTTTTTTCCCTGCGGTTGCGATGGTATGTAGGTTGAGACACAAAAGCCTGTGCAGTCACTCTGTCGTAGCCTCAGGACGAGGACGCACACTCACTCTTCATATTTGGGGGTTTTGGATCAACGCAGGGGATTTTCTACATGTGCTTCCTTTTAGTTGTGGCTTTGGTCGACAGAAACGACTCCTCTGAAGAATTACCTCCTCTCTGACTCTGATTACCCCCCCTGCCCCCTCCCTCCTCTCTCTGCAGGTCTGTGGTATTACCTCCAGGGGCAGGACCGGCCTTGCCTCACTCTGATCGGCTCCCCTAATTTCGGTTACCGCTCGGTTCACCGTGACCTGGAGGCCCAGATCGCCATAGTAACTGAGAGCGAGGAGCTGCAGAGCCAGCTGCAGGAGGTCTGCTTATTATTACCCCTCCTCCTCACATACACACACACAAACACACACACCTCCTGAAAAGCACAGCCAGAGACGATGATGAATGAGTGCGTAACACACACCTGCGTTTTCCTCCGCCAGGAGCAGGAGACGCTGTACCGGCGCTCCACAGAGGTGTCCGGCTCCACGTTCGAGCGGCCCGACCGCTACGTCAAGCTGTGGGTCAAACTGGTCACCCCCCTCATCAAGAACTTCTTTTGAGACCCAAACAGGTGCTGACGCACACATGAGCAAAGTCTCGTTTATGTTGTGTGAAAAAAGGACGATAAAAAGTCAAAGTTGTCTTTAAGTGGGGAAAAAAAGTCAAATTCATCCTGAAACACAAGCAGCAAGGCTTTTAATCTTCAAAATAAGAGCCTGCAGTGTTTGGAAAGTAATAAATAAATTTAAATAAAGTTTTTTGTTGTTGTTAGGAGTCTCAAAATGGCAGACCAAGTCTTATCTAAACCTGGCTCAATTGGTAAATTCCAGTAGAACTAAATTATTATTGTTTTAAATAAATGCACACGCTGTCCTGGATTTACACTGACTCATTTTAGGCTGCGCAGCTTTTGCCTCATTTATAGTAACTAAATCCAGTCTTGGCTAATGTGGATTAGCTGCGGTGGCCATTTTAATCTGGACGGACGTGCATCTAATGATTAATTTCTGAGAGTTTCGGTAAAAATCTGTCCAGTGTTTCACAAGTTATTTTGCTAACAGACAAACCAGGATGACGCCAGCGGTTAAAACAAAAGTTTCAAGCGGAGATCTTGTGCAGCGAGCAACAGAAAACGTTGTAAGTGACTCTCAGCTCCAACCGCACCGGATTTTAGCTCAGTATTCGTAAAACTGACTGAGATGAAACCATTTTTGTGTTTTCTAAGGCGAGTTGAACGCGTCAGCCATTTTGCATCAGTTTGGCTCTGAAAGTTGATCAGTTGGAGAGGTACATTCAGTGATTATTTCCTGAAAGTTTCATTAAGATCCATCCAGTGGTTCATGAGATATTTTGCTAACAGACAGAAACACAAACCCCTTTTTTATAGGCGAATGCAGATCAAAACAAAAAAAGTCTCGATTTGTTTTTACTCTTCTTTTATGATTCTTTTACTTCTGATTGTTTTTGTTCTGTAGACCAACGTGCCGAATCACACACGTGTTTAAGAACGCTGTGGCTTCATGGAAAACGCCTGCAGTCATTGTGGCGAGTCCCAAACCGCAGGCCCCGTCCTCGTCTTCCCAGCAGCCGGAATCAGAGCGCGGCCAGCGGGGAGTGAGTCAGGGTGGCGTGCCGGTGGTGATCGGACGCCGGGGTCCGTGGGAGTCCTGTCAGGACCCGCAGAGGGGGGGGGAGGTCAGAGAGTTCAGCTAACCTGAAACGCGGTAACCCGACAGGTTCTGCAGACGGGAGCAGATTGAGTGAGACGGAAAGGTTTGGGGCGGTTCCACGTTCACGTCCCGACCCGACCCTGGAGGGAAGCCTGTCAGCTGCTGAGCGAGAGAAAGCCGTTCGGTTTCTGAGAACAGGAAGTGTCGCTGGCTGGATACTGTCGGTAAACGGGTGGTGTCTTATCTCTAAAAAAGCTTGAGTCATCTTCTGCCAGAAGGAAGCGGATTAAAATAGATCATCTTTCTGCCCCGGAGCAGAACAAAAACACGGGCTGCGATTGTCAAAACAGCAAAGCCTGGATTTAGGCCCTATTGTTGGAAAATGGTTAAAGGAGAACTGGTCTGGTGTGCGTTACCGGCTCAGACGGGCTGCGTGGAGGAAACGTTTTGGGAAGGCAAATTAAATCCTAACAACTTAATGAAGCTAAAATGAAGCAGCACGTGGACGTTTCTCTGTCTGTATCATCCTAAACTCAGACAGCAGAAAAGATCGAGGAAGGGTTTGATGCCCCATCATCCTTATCACATTCCTGTCCCCGATTGTCATCTGCTAGGCTTCATTCCATCTTTATGCAGGTAGATATTCTTAAAAAGTGCTCTTACTTTCTTATAAATGTCACAAAAGTAAAGCAACAAGTCGTCCGTTTCTCCTCGGATGGAAACTTTCTGATCAAAGACGGCTGGATCTGAAGCGCAGCTGTTCGCTCGGAGACTTTTAAAGCCTGGTTTTAAAGTTTCATGAAGTTTGAAAAGCACTAAAACTCAGAATGAGGCATTATTTATTAGGATTTATGACCAATGAGTGAAAAAAACTAATAAAATCCACAACAAAATGTGGTGTTAATCAGTTAAATGGAGCCAATTTGTTTTATTTTACTTTTCTTTAAACTGTAAGTTCAGTCAGTTTTATTTATTTATTTATTCCCACTTTTAATTCACAGATTATATTTGCCATCCTCTTCTTTTCATGTTAGCTTTAAATTTAAAGTTTTGGTTGTAAATTAAAGCATTACAAAGCTGATTAAATTAAATGTTTTCGGGCCTTTTTTCCCGTTTCCACACCGTCCATCATCCATCAGCTGCTGCTGCTGTTGTTTTGCAGCAGAATGACGTTTCAGCTTCACGTTTTATTTTTTTAAATTATTTTGTGCATAAAATGCAGCTGAGTCCTTTCAGCTCCCGTCGCTGTAACTGGAAATGTTTCCAGCTCTGTTTTAACCAACAAAAATCAATGTTTTATTTGTTAAAATCAGCACCTTTAACACTCTAAGTCCCTGTACTTTAAAGGTGGCTCGTAGTTAATGTTATAACCAATTACTAGTAGGTTAGATGGTTATTTTCAGTCGACGCTCCCTTCTTTGAAAGAAAAAAAAAACTCTTTAGGTGTATTTTTATATTTAATTTCCATCAAACCTTAATTGACCTGAGTTATTTTAAGAGTGTTTCCTTCTGGCAAGGTGATCGTTCTGCTTCGCTTCCAGTATCTCTTACGTTTTGTTTTTTTTTGTTTTTGAAAGAGGAAAAAACAAACAATGGCCTCACCCGTTTGCAGGCCGCCAAAGATCTTATCGGCAGCTCGGTCCCGACTGTTGGGAACCCGCGAGAACCAAGTGAACCGAGTCAGGAGTCGCCGGACGTCCAGTCAGCATCCATCCAATGCTGCGCCGCCCTCTAGTGGTGAAACCCCAGGAACCCGAGCGTCACGGGTTTCCGCTCGAAGCATCTGTGGCAACAAGTCATCTTCATTTAAATGACTCGAGTCGTTCCTTTATTACCGTCAAAAGTTCTTCAAGCTTTTTGTTTGTTTATTAGGCCCCATAACTCCTAAACTCGTCTATAAAACAACTCATTTTAAATTGAATCTTTAGGCACTGTGTCGTTAGTAGTTCCAGCCTGTAAGAAAAACACCAAAGATGACATTTGACACATAAACCAACAAAGTGGAGCTAAAAACTACATGAATTCTCAGACACTTGTGGACAAATGAATCGTCCACCGCTGAGAGGTCGTCTGTCTGTTAGCGAAATATCCCATGAACCAGAGGACAGATTTACAGCTGATTCACTTTAACTTACAACCCCATTTAAGAGTGCTGCTGCAACTAAATGACCCTAAACAAACACAAAAACGGCTCTAACTTTATGGATATTGAGCTGAAATTTGGTGTGGTAGTAGCTGAGGGTTGTTGTCGACACATATTCCGAGCACAGACACACATCGCACGATATGCCTTCTTTCAATGTTTGGCCAAAACAGCGAAAACTTCATCATTTCTCAACAAAAGATGATCTTAGTTTGAAACAATATGCATTCCTTCAAATTAAAGGAATACTGGGCCTTTAATTAAAAGGTTCGTGCTTCTCCACGGTAATTATTACTTATGTTTTCATAATAAAAGCACATAAAATTACAACACAAACAGCATAATTGTGCAGAAGTCTTATTTTCAGACAGAACAAATAATCAACGTGACACTTTAATCTGCCATCTGGGTTTCAGGGAGGGTGACTGTGCAGCGAACACAGGCGGGGTTCTGGAAACGTCCTGAATAAAGACAGAAAAGCTGCAGAGCTGATCATCGATTCAGCCTTCATGATGACCAAACGCCACAGCTGATTCCCTCAGGAGCCTTAACACATAATGTCTTTTTTTCCGTCTGCAGGCGTTTTGTTCCCTCCTGTTCTGAGTGGAAGTTCTCGTCCGACAGTCTCAAGCTCCACCGGCTTCCCGAGAGTCGACGCCTTCAGCGTGGCCTCATGAGAGCGAGCCGGGAAGCGGCGTGCACGCAGGCTGCAGATGCATGCGGTACATTTAGGGGTAAATCCTCTTTTGTTCAACCTGGTTTACCCTGTTCTGTCATTTACGTTAACGCCACACGTCATCAGACTGTGGATTTCTGTTACTGTAGAGGGAGTTCACAAAAACAAACACAGCCGCTCCGCTTTACCGTACGTCCACAAGTACCGGTGTTGCACGGATAAACAGGGATTTGGCTGTCTCTAATGAACGCTGTGACAGTAAACAGGCGGGCGTGGTGAAGCGCCGCGCTCCCTCGAGGAGCCCTAATCACAGCTCTGATGGCGTGTTTACAGCTCCGCCCAGAGAAACGGGGACAGTTCTGTGTTATTATATGTCTGAATTAAAGAAAGGATGAGATTTTAAAGAGAATTGTTTAATTTTTTTTCTTGAGAGCGTGACATCGGTTTATTATTTCAAAACAAAAGTTGGAAAATCTAAGCAGGAAAATGTAGTTCGCAGCAGTACTCTGTTAACTAATTGTGACCTGTAATCTGGGGAAGCATTGTGAGCTATTATCTTACCTGTAGTAGATAAATTTTTTAAAAATCTCATTCAGTGACTGTGACCTGAGCTGCAAAAAACTGACATTTGTGTAAAAACTGAGTCCATCAAGACACCGTCTAATGCTCCCAACAAGGTTAATTTATGTATTTTTCTACATATTGATTGAAACAAGTTGTGTAACAGAGTCTGACAGCCCTGCTTCAAGTCAAAGAGCTGAAAAATGAATTCATTTTCTGCTAGAAAGCGGAGAACTGATCGGGATCAAACCTCTGATCTGCTGACTGCTTCAGAGTCGTTTCCAGGATTCGCTCAGATTTTAATCTCCTCGTTGACACATACGATCAAACATTACCAGAACAGATTATCTTCACAGCAGAAATGTTTGTTCAGATAAGATCTTTTCTGCCGTTTCATCAGGTTCCTAAGCACCTAAGTGACAGATTTTCAATATTTAACTTATTATGGCAATGTTTTTTTTAAACTGCATCAAGATTTAATACAAATAGCACCAATTTACTAAATTGCTACTTCAGTTTAAATCTTTTGTAGTGATTCTTTTTATAAACGCAGACGAGAATGAGATTTGTTTATATTTTTTTTAATGAGACAATAAATTACAAGAAATCTGGATAAATAAATATTCAGTTTTTTTTTCAGCATTACCTTCATTTAAACAGTGTCGGACGACAGAACCACAGTAAGAAAACGGGCTTTTTGAAGAGGATTTATGGTGTAAATCAGATGAAGCTGAAGGTCCAGGCGGTCCTGAACTGCTCAGCATTTTACCGCCATTTTATTTTATTTTGTGATTAAATGTCAGCAGCAGTCTTCTCTCTTCCTCTTTAAGCGGTTGAGTGAACAGGCTCGGGTCAATATGACTCGATTCAACAGCGATTACAACCTGAGGGGCGTTTAAAGGTCAGGGTCACATTATAGGAAACAAAGTTTGGTTTCTTCAGCAAAAGTCTGGCGTCGAATCTGAAGAAGAGGAGCGTCGCTGCTGAGGGGAGGTCCGTTCAGACCAGAGGCCTCGGCTCCGGGTCCTACAGCCCCTTCAGGGCGGAGATCTTCTTCTTCCGAGCTGCCAGCATCTCGTAAAACGGGTCTTTGCTGATGGCCGCTCTGCAGGTGGTAAACAGAGGAAGACAGTTAGCCTTCATCATCATCATCGTCGTCGTCAGTCTGATGATCTGCAGAGGCAGGAAGGACTCACTTGATGCTTTTGATCCATTCGTCCTTCTCCTCTGCGGTCGGAGCAGAGATTCTGTAAACCGTGTGGTTCCCCTCCACCACGCGGCCGTCGGCCTCCGTCTTACAGGCCTTGATCACCTGATCCTTGTTGTTGGCGATGAAGAGCTCGAAGCAGTTCTGGGAGGAAGAACGTGGAGCGAGTCGATGGAACCAGAGATTAAATGGGGGAAGAAGGTTTGAAACGAGTTTTTAAAAAAAAACAAAAAACAAAAAACACATTAAGCTGCTAAATTCACTTCTTAACTGCAATAATCATCATTTAAAGGAGGAATAAACAAGATTTTCATTCAGGTGCTGAGTAACTACATTAGTTTGGTGATCTGTTAAAAGGTTTTCCAAAATAAATCCTTTTTCCAGCAATGTTAAAATTTTCAAACTTTGTCAAAAACAAAGTCAGGGTGCAGATTTAAGCCAACGACAAACTGATTAGAAAAGTACTGCAGGAATTTAAACCGACAAGTTTTTTTTTTTTTTTTTAAGACTAACGCCTCCAGTGGTCAGAAACAGAACTACAGCTGAAGACGAGGCCATGGAAATGTCAGAAATGATTGAGATGTCCTAAAAAAGAGCTGATGAAATTTAATTTAAAACAAACAAAAAAAAAAAACAGCACTAAATCCAAGGAAGTCAAGATATCAGGATGAAATATCTGTAGCTTTAAAAACAACTCTTAACTGAAACTAAACTAAACGATTAAGAAGCTTGAGGGTTCATTAAACTTTTCCAGGTTTAATAATGTTACAAAACATGAATAAGCAGCTTTGAACATTTCAGATGGTGCAGAAATATAAAGATGATTATGTGAGAGAAAAAAAAGATTAAATAAAAAACAAAGACTTACGACACAGATTGAGTTTTTTTTGTTAATCTGGGAACGACTTATTTTTTCTATCAGTTCAGGATGTTGGTGGGAAAATAAGGAAATAAATGTTGTGGCATTATAAAAGTTTATGGAATTGCTGCAGTGAAAGTGTCGTGATCAGAGCCGTAGGTGGTCTAACAACAAATAAACAAAAAGAAATAAAAAGGTTATGACTTTTTTCCCACAAGAATTCAGTTCCTTTTGGCAACACATCCGTCACAAAGATGAACTTTTCTAACCAGAAAAGGAAGATTATACAACTCCCTGGATGGTTTCAAGTAAAAAAAGCAGAAAAGAAACATGACCTGCAGGAGAGTTTTGTCCATTTTTAATATCCCGAGACCCTCATTTTGAGACATTATCATTCTTCTGAAGCGAATTAGCTTCAAGCTTTCTCGTTTTTAAATTTCTAATGGCTTGAAAACAACGTTTGTGTTCAACTGCACAAAAGAAGAGAAGCTTACCGGTTTCTTCGAGTCTTCGATCTCTCTTACGCTCAGGTTTTCCAGGGGAATGATCCCTCTGGGTTCCTTGTCCTTGTAGGCAGACGGGAGAACACAGCGTTAGAACCTGGACGAGCAGAACCGCCCCGCAGACGGGAGGAACTCACCGTGGTGTATTCGAAGTAGTAGAGGCAGTTGTCTGTGAGGATAAACCAGCGTCTCTTCCAAGTCTTCACTCGTCCGCCTGAGGACAGATCACAGGGGAGCTGCGGCTTCAGTGAAAACAGAAAACTGGAGCCGATGTTTGCGGCGACACACGAGCAGCAGGTTAATCAAAGCCCACCGACAGCAGCAGCTCGGGTTAGAAACGAGAAGCAGACGTGAAATTTGTCTTTTTCCACATCAGGACACAGCAGAGGGTGAAGTCGGATATTAAAGCGATCCGTTTAAGCTTTGTTCGGTTTATAATGCAGAGGTAAAAGCACACAACCAGTGCGAGGGAAGGCAGATCTGTGGCAAAGCAGTGCGCCGAAGCAGGGAGGGCTGAAGAATACAGTTTTCATACGTACCTCCTGGAGTCACAACCATGAAACACAAACAAGAAGAATATCAACAACAGATCAGTTCCTCTTCATCTTATTACACAGAGTGTCCACATGAGGGCGGCCTAATCTAAAAGGGGAATGGGACAGAAAAGGTCCTCGTACCGAGCTTCAGCAGCCAGCCTTCCCTGTCGGGGTTAAAGAAGGTGTGAGTGAGGTCGTTCCCATCATCCTCTGGGATCTTAAAGGGTTCGTTCTTGATGCTGTCGTACAGATTCTGCAGAGTGGGGGAGATACAGCGACTCGTCATCACCTAAAATCTGATTACCCGAGGGACTCAAGATGGCTGCCGCAGCCAACTGACCACGACTCGGCTGATTTTACAGATATTTAGCTCAGATTTGGTGTGGTAGTAGCTGAGGGTCATTCTCTGAGCGTGACAGCACGAAAGGCGGCGGGTCATTTTTTTAGTTTTTCATATTTTCTTGTTAAACCGCAGTGAACTAAATGGTAAAAACGTGAACCAAATGTACAAAAATGATCTAAATCTTCAGCTTCAGAATGGTTGGACATAAACAAGACAGATATGTGCAAAAGTTTTAGAGCAGATTTATAAAATATTGGAGTTGAGTTGTAAAAAAAAAAAAGCTCGGGAACTGTAAACTCTTACAGATCAGTAACCATGACAGCGATTCAGGGATAGAAATGGGGTTTTTTTCCCCCACTGAAAAAAGCGTTGTGTGCATCTAAATGAGACCTAACGCTGTAATCTACTGAAAAACGAAGGAGCGAACGCAGAGTTTGTTAAATCAGCTGAGACTGAGAAGCGAACTCGTCTCACTCTGAGCAGGTCCTCGGGCAGGTCTCCTCCGTCGTTGATGCCTCTGTTCATGGCGGTGAACCTCTGAACCGACGGCTTGTCCTTCACGTTGGGGTTGTGAAGACTCGTGTTCAGCATGATGACGGCGAACGACAGCACGTAACACGTGTCTGAAAACAGGAAGGCGTGCGCTCAGTGCAGAAATAGAAAAGAAAACAGGTGTTCACAGAACTGGAGTGAAATGAGGGTTTCTCGTACCGGTGCTCTGAAACACCCCGGGGTTGCAGTGACAGTAGCGCCGGGCGAACGCCTCCATCATGCGGTCGATCTTCTGGGCCTCGCCCGGCAGCCGGAAGCTCCACAGGAACTGCCTGAGCGCCTGGACTAGGTTCAGGTCTGTGAACTCGTGGAGGTCCAGGAAGGCGTGCAGGACTTTGATGTTCAGCTCATCTCTGCACGAACGCACCGGCGCCGGGGAACAAACAGAGGAACGAGATCCGAGATGAGAACCGATTCATTTCTAATCCTCACGTTTGGTTTCCTCGTTAATAAGATTTAATTTCTCCTTTGATTCATGCAAACACGACCAGTTCTGGAGAAGTCTACAGACCAGAAATAAAGTTCTCTGAGAACAGAGAGTCACGTCTCACCTCTCCCCCAGGTAGTCTCCGATGGCGGTCTTATTAAGCCCCTCCCCCTTGTAGAGAAACTGGGCGATGTCTTCGCTGGTGTTTTTCAGCAGCAAGCTGTCAATCAGGAAGCGAATGCCCTGGGAGAAGAAAAAATAAAATCAAAAACTAACTCAAAATAAATGTTCTTAAGTGATCAAACAGTTGGTTCTAGTTAGTTACAAACACTAACTAGTTCACTTGTTTCCAAAATAGTTTTATTCACAAACTGACTGAGAGCCTTAATAATTAAAGGTTGCTTATCACCCGCCGCCTCTCATGGTCAGTTTTAGACTAGTTATAGTTAAACAGTATAAACTATTATGAGTTAGTTAAGATATGCTACTACCACACTGAATTTTAGCTCAATGTCTGTAAATTTGACTGAGTTGCAGCCATTTTTATGTTTTTTAAAAGCAGCTGGCTGTGGCGGCCATCTTGAATCGGGTTGACTCCATAAAGTTGATCCGAAGATAACTTTGAGTTTCAGTCAAATCTGTCCTGTGGTTCATGAGGCGTTTTGCTAACAGATATAAAAAGGCAAAAACGTTACAGAGAGCGAGAAAAAGGGTCAAAATATTTAGGATTCAGACAAAGAAATACACCTAAACTCACAGAAACAATTTATAGAATTCAGAAATGTTTGCTTCTTAAGCCACAAACTAAACGCATCTCTTCAACCACCGTTTCCTGTTAACAGGAAGTTCAAACATCTCCCTGAGAGGCCGCCAAGTTTTAGTTTCTCTTCTGATGAAGTTAAAAAATAAAAATCGTAAAACGATTCTGCTCGAACACAACATGATCACGTCTGTAAGACCTCGAAGCAACAAGATAAATAAAAGAAAATGGGATTTTTGGGCCAAGTTTAAGTTTATTTAAAACGAGATAACTGACTCGATTCTGTTAAATGTGGACTGGACTCACCTTCGTGGGGTCCATGTTGAACTTCTTTCGGCCGATGGCCATCTGTTTGTTTCTCTGCATGCTTTTCCTACAAACAGATAAAACAAACTCTTCACCAGCTCCGAACAACAGAACCTGGATTTATCCGTTTCTAGAAAGTTAAGTTTGTGGATTTAACTCTGGTCTGTTTCAAGTCATCGTAACAAAACTGGAGGATAGAGTCTAAACAGAATATCTGGTATTGTAAACAGTGTTTTTTATCTCTCGGTCCTCTCCGTGAAGGCTGAGGCGAGTGTTGCTGCCTCCGCACGAAGCACAGAAACAACATCTGAGTGATACTTCACCTCTCTTCAGTCAGGCCCAGGTTTTCGATCTCATTGGTCACTTCTGCGATCTCATCCTTCAGCCTCTGAGAGCAGACAGACAGGGAGACGTTTAACAACAGCAGCACTCGACCCTCCGGAGATGCTTTGATTGAATGTTTTTACGAGAAATTACAGATTCCCTGAACACGCCACGGAGCAGCTCCGCCCACTGCTGCAGACACTCTCTGGGATCTGCAGCACCTGTTCTGGGGTCAGTTCTCCCCATCATTTACCCCCCCCCACCCGTCTCCCTTTCTGCTGACCCAGATTAATCCAAACACACACACACACACACACACCTCAGATTAAAAGCCCGACTGAATCTGTCCACCTTCACATTTGGGAAATAAGGACGCGCGTTTCCATGGTAACGCTCTCATAAGCGAACAGCATCCTCTGTATCCATTACCGGAATGTTTCCTGGTTTGTTACCCATTAGTCCGTGGGGCAATAACTGGGAGGAGCTAAGAGGCGAGACACGACGGACAGATTGGTGGATCTGCGTAACAAACTCCATCCATCCATCAGTTTCCCGCCTCCGCCCGGAGGCTGAGAGCTTCAGACAGCCTTTAATTGAGTCCAGGATCAGCCGACGGAACCCTTTTTGTTTTAATGTTCATTTACAGCTTTACAGTTTGCAGAAATATTTATTAAAATATCCAGAAAACATCAACTAAACCTGAGGAATGACATTTTCTGTAGAAATGAAACTTTCTGAAGAAGCTGAAACTGAGTCGTTAAAGTTCAAATGGAGCAAAACACGAGCTAAAGGAAGCAAAATGCTAGCTAAAACACAAAACTATGTAAAGACCAAAAGCTAAAACTAACAGAAGGCTAACTACAAGCTAAAATAACAAAACTCTACCTAAAAGCTGAAAAGTAGCAAAAGGCCAGCTACAAGCTAAAATAATAAAATAGTAGCTAAAAGCTAATAGTAGCAGAAGAAGACAAAACTAGAGGCAGTTTGTTGAAGCAGATTTTAAGGAGAACAAAGAACTAAAGTGAACTCTGCGTTTTCCTGTGGGGGGGTGATACTTTTAGAAATGCTTATATTTATTTACAAGTATCTAATTAACCAAAGTGACAGCAGCTGGCTCCGGACTGAGCTGAAGGTGTTGAGAAACGAACGGCTAAAAGAAGCACAAACTATGAAGAAGTAGAAAAACACAAAAAATAAGAAAACGGGATGAATGCCGAGTCAGCATTTACGTTGTTGTGTCCCCGTTTTTTAAATTTTTTTTTATTTGTGCTGACTCAGCGTTCCGCACACACCGAATGTTCTGTTCCTGACGCTGAACTCGTCACTCTGTTAAAAGGGTCAAAGAATCAGCACCGGAGCATGAGTATCCAGAACCCTTCGGAACGTCAAGGAACATCTCGTCTCCCCCTCACTCGTCACGTGTCTGCAGACATCTGGCAAAGTTAGGAAATCTTAGAGAAAACCTCGAATGGAAGATCTGATAAAAGACTTCCTGCAGAATATTTATACTGGATCCAAAACAAAACCTGAAATCAAATCTATTGTTTAAAAAAGGCACAAAAACCAAGTTTACTGTTGGTTTTAATAAAAGACTAAACGTTTCTAATATCCTACATTAAAGGAGTCAGTATATCCTAATGTGTTCTGTGTCGATAATAAATGTGGCTAATAAAACAGAAAACCAGTTTAATAACAGCAGCCAACATGAAACTCTGTGCCTCGAAGGCTGAGAACAAGAGGAACATGATAATTATTGTGCTTTCCAAAACCTTACAAAACCCATAAAACAAAGAAAAATACCAACTCTTCATAGCTGTAAACAGAAACCAGAAAACTTCTGGGATTTTAAGGCGGTTTAAGTCACAACGAGTAAATAAAAAGCTAATATATTCTGTTTTCTGCTCCTCAAAACCAGCATTAAAAACCACCGACTTCCTGCTCATTTGATTGTTTTAGGTTTTTATTCAGCTACGAGGCCTGGACTGAGGACAAAGAGCTGATTATTTGTTTAAGGTTGCAGGAGGTGAACCGTCCCTTCAGGCAGCGAGAGGAGGAAACACACGAGGAGGGTCCACACCCCCCCAAACAGAGAGGATCATCCGTCCTGATTGTGTACAGTAACGCTCTGCTGATCATCCCCCTGCACCACACACACACACACGTCGACCTGAGGACACAGAGGAGGCAGCGCCGCAACCTGGAATTTAAACAACGAGGAGGAAAAAAACAAACAAACAAACCCGAACAGAACGACATCTGCTCGTTTCAGAGGAAACGATAAAAACCGAAGACGACCACAAAGTTCCCAGCCAGGAGGGAAACAAACTCAGACAAAACGCTCAGCTGAGAAAATAAACAACACAACTAAATAATAATCTGTTCATAGCAGATTAAAGTTTATCAAAATTAGGCTCCTGCTAAAACGAACATATTGATCCTGAAGCTCATTAAGCTGCAAACTACTTCACCTTTTCAAGGAAAAATTCAGAATTTCATAATAATCTTCCTTAATTAGAACAAAGGTATTCAGTACTGTCTTATAAAAAACACAAAGGGCTGCAAGTTTTTTAGATTTTCTCCTTTTGTTTAACAGCAGAGGTCGATCGATGTGAGTTTTTCTGCACAGATTTTTATGTTTTGGTTAATATGCGTTTCTCATTTCACATAAAATAAATTTTAAAAAACCCTCTGGAATCAAACGTCACAAACAAAATATTCTGTCCATCAACAGGACAAAGATCTGTGAACCAAACTACAGGTTTTTTTATTTTTATTCCTTCTGCTCTGTTCACAGGATTTAACTCGACATTAATCTGAAACTACAATAATCTAACAATGAACACACCTTACAGTAACTACTGATGGATAAAACAGAAACAAATCTTATTTTTTAGACTTTTATGGGAACTAAAAGAGGGGTTTTGGTTTATATGTGCTTTAAACTAAATCCAAAAAACTCTTAAAGGAAAACCGAATAATTTGGAATAATTGCGCCCTGCTGCCTGTCTGTTTGACTTGCTGCTAATATTAACGTGTTTACGCACCTGGGGACTTCAGGTAACAACAAGTTTATGATTACAGGAAAGCTGTTTGCTCTGTTTTGGAGGGTCCAAGTCCTATTTAGGGTTGCGGTGGAAGCAGACACCTTCTCTAACGTTAACATCAGCCGCTCCTGTTTGAGAAAACTCCTAATCGGTTACTTTGTGCTACAATCATCCCAGAGATGCTTGGATTCATCCCGTTTTGTGTGGATTTGTGTTATGAAGGGCCCGAAAACAACCTTCTGATTCGTGCTACACTGATAAACTAAGAAGAGATGAGACTAAATGTCTGTAAGAACTCGAGCTCGTGTATCAGCGGCTCTCTGTCTTTGTTCGAGAGTTCTGATCACAAGCGGAGCGGAGCGCACAAACAAGTGATTCATGCAGATCGTTTATGACTAACAGAGTTTGTGCATCTGGCTCCGGTTCAGCCGTAAGTGAAAGAAAAGGAGGTGATGCCTTTTCTTTTCTCCCCAGAGTCAGGAGTTTAAGTCCGAGAGGCGCTCCTCACCTGAATGTCCTGCAGCAGCTCTTGTTTCCGGCGGCGGATGCTCTCCAGCTCCTGTCGCTCCTCTGGACTCAGGTCATCAGGCACTGAGGGGCAGGAAAGACACCAAACATCAGATATTCTCTCATCCCTCACACACAAAGAAATAAAAAAAAAAGGGAGACCTGAGAGTCCCACGGCTCTGGATCGCTATGGCAACACAATCTCAGCTCCATCAAATTACGCCACCCCTTTAACCGCATAAACACAGACATACCAGGACCCGAAGTGGGAGATGGAATCAAACTCCTTCCTTCTTACACAGATGGGATCTCAAGCATTTAAAAAAACGAAAAATTAAAAAGCTGGCAACCGTTATCACATCAGGAAGAGGGGAAATAAATTCAAACCAGGAGCGCCGCATTCGCAAACCGAACAAAGAAGAAGAGGTTATTAAAATAAACTGATGTTCATTCAGTCAAATGTTGGCTTCCTTCTGTATAAATTAACATTTTTTTTGCTCGTGTCTGTGCGCTTGTTTCCGTCTCGTTAGCAAAATATCTTGTGAACAAGAGGACACGTCTTAACGACACACTCAGGAAGTAATAATTGTTTGCACGTCTACAGCCGATTGGTCTGATCAACCTCAGCCAAAAACACAAAAACGGTCACAACTGGGGTCATTTTACAGACACGGAGCTAAAATCTGACGCGGTAGTAGCTGAGAGTAGCTGAGGTTTGACCAAAAAAGGGCTAAAACTGACATTTCTCATCATAAAACCATATTAGTTTAAATCTCTGGCCTATTTTCATTCCTTCAAGGAGTGCTAGGCCTTTAATTTTAAATTATATTTTCTTTCCTGACGTGATGGACGTCAGTGGACATGTCTGTCCCCCTGTTTGCGATGCTGAAAGACAAGAAGGTCTATCAGGAATGGGGGAACAAGATGTTCGCTTTTAACTGTACAGAAACCCCCGGATGAGTAAACGCCACGTTAGGCTTGATAAGTTAGTGTATCTCCTGAGCTCCAGTGACTGTCCCGAGGAAGAAACACACCCGTAACGGAGTGTGTGTTCTGATAGGACAGGAGTTACAATAAATATCTGCAGAGGGGTGATAAGTAGGCTGATGAAGAAGAGGGAACGCAACGCCGTCACATTTCTCATATCTGAACAGCCGGCTCCAATATTATTTTCATTTCCTCAACAATAAAAATAAAAAAATGCACATATAAACAAGAAACCAAGGAGCACAATTAATGCTGATTACCAAGCTGCCACACAGGACAAGTCAAGCTGCGCCGCGGCCGTTTGTCGGCCTCATTACAGGAGTCCTACTGAGGGAGTCAAAGAAAAGGGCTCAGAAATGTTCATTTCACTTTGCCAACATGGCCGTGTCGCTCAGAGCGCCGCAGAAACGAGAGCGCGAAGGAGACCGGGGCTTCGAAAGATTAAAGTCACTTCAGCATTAACTCCATTTCACTCCGACACGAGTCAAACGGGGCTTGAACTTTTCCCACAACTAATGGTTTCTTTTTTTTTGTTTTAATCTTCAGATTTGTTTCGTAAAAACATGCAATAGTTCTGAACTTTGAGAGGAAGAAAAACAACGAGTCCGAGAGAAAAAAAAGGTCAGGCTGAGAAGCTAAACTTTGCTCAAAATGAGCCTTAAAAGAGGCTGTAAAATGGCTGCCAAAGATCTGCGTTGGCGTTCATGCTACATCATATTTGGAGGGAAATAAGCAACATTATTAGTGTTTATTTTGCCTGTGTGTGTGTGTGTTATCAATATCTAATGAACCACTGGACAGATTCTAGTGAAACTCTGAAACTTATCACATAAATTGACAGTAATTCCTTTAAGCTGGCAGGGCTTTTACTGTAACTGGTTTTAGGTTATTTGGTTTCTACCGTTCACGGTAATTCCCACGCCTGGCTCGCAGTTTTGCCCGGCTTTCTATTACCGAGGAAAAACTAGCTTTCACCAAAAGAGTTGGATATATATCTTTCACCTTTGCTAGAAAAAAAAAAATCTTTAAGCGGCCCTCACTGAATTTTAATTGAAAACCACTGATTCACGATACAGCAAGCACACTCAGGGACACGCTGACTCATCACACACACACACACACACACACACACACATCAACAAGAGAAAAAAGGTTTGAAGTAGGCTGGAGTAGCTCTTATTAAAAACCTGAGGGCAAGAATATCACAGCGTTGTGAAAGGAGAGGTAGTGAAACTGGCATTTAGAGTAACTTCCTCTCGCTCTGCCTTTTTGGGTTTTTTTTCCCAGAAGAGGAAATATGATGAGTGGTTTGTGACAGCTTATCAAACACCTTTTTTCAGACACAAACACGCTACATAAATAACATCGGGGGTCTTCAGCCAGCTGCTTCACATAGTATCGAGACTGCTAAGTAACAGGATGCCTCGTCGCCGATTATCAACACAGGCCTGCCTCAAGGTTTGCATCACATCCTGCTCAAAACGCACATTAATCAACCTGAAGTTACTGTACGTTTAACCGAGGTTTCGCAGGAAGACGTGACGGCACACACACACACATGCACTCGTTCTGGAAAGGCTTCTGCGAGAAACGCTCTGACGCAGACGTGCCGGTGACGCACCGCACACCTACACATTTGTGTCACCGTCCTGGGGTTCGTACCAGAGAGGGCTCCAGCCTGCCGAGCTTCCTCGCCGCAGCAGGTTTCAGTGGTTCCAGTTCAGTCAAGTCCGATTCCCAGCTCCAGAGTCCACACTTCTCACTTGGAGGTCTATTCTAATACACACATGAAAGCCCGTTTCGTGCAGAACAAGCAGAGCTGCCTTGCTTTGTGAATCAGTCCCAATCTTGTGGTCTTCCAGTCCCTCTAATCCTCAGGCTCTAATTCCAGCGGCGCGACGAGGAGGGGAGCCCGCCTGCAGCTAAATGAGGACAAACGTTTTTTTTAAGTGTGTGTCAGGGGAAAACCCTTGAACTCTCATCTCATCTGTCCATCTCGACTCCTCCCTGCCCGCCTCCCTCTCTCCCTCCCTGCACGAAGGACAGGAGGCTCCTCTGCGTGGATGCCGGTTTCCGAGAGAAAACAGGGGTTTTTTTCAGAGTTGTGGGTTTTGTCTTTAAAACAACTTAAAGTGAAGACACAAGGCGGCTGTTCTGCCTCTGCTCATCACATGTCTTCTCACAGAAAAGGCAAAAGAGGGGAAACAAAAAAAACGCCCGAAGCTTCGGTGTCAGACGCCGTTCACAAGGCAATAACTGTACACGTCCAAGTCCCCTGGCCTGAAGACAAGCGAGCTCAAAAGGATGGACGTAATCCTGGCCCTGCTGCTGATCGCATTCACGCTGCCTTAAGGCTCAAAATACAGAGATAAAGACAAACAGGAAGCAGAGATGAAAGAACAAACAAATGTGAGCTTAAAAACGCATCATGAAAAACATCCTGTGACAGAGAGACACAGTGGACCAACTCGCCGTCTTCTCTTCACAACAGAATTCAAAGTTAGTGGCAGCAGGTTGTTCCAGCAGAAATTAAAAAGGGCCTAGCATGATTCTGAAGGAGCGCCGACTTTCCAAACCAAATTTTAGCTCGCTTTATGCACAACCGGCTGAGGTATAGCCAGTTATGTGCGGGGTACGGCCGCCTAGCTGTGGCGTCCATCTTGAACGAGGCTGACTCCAAAAGTCAATTAGGTGTAGATGCACATCCAGTGATTATTTTCTGAAGGTTTCACCGAAATCCATCCTCTGATCACAGAGATAATTTGCTGACTCCAACTGTTCTCGTCGGGGACGACTCTCAGCTACTACCACGCCGAGCTTTCGGCTCAACATCTGCTAAACAGTCCTGAGTCGTAGCCGTCTTTGTGTTGCCTGCCTGAGGTCAGTTGGCCGTGGCAGCCATCTTACGTTTCCCTGCCGGGTGAAACAAATTTGGACAAAACAGCAGAAGTTGCCAAAACAATGTGGGAAAAAAAAAAATCTGTCCTGTCAGTTTAATTTCTGTGTTTTTTTTAATGTTCTGAGAGCGGAACGCATCCTGTAAGCCTGAGGCAGGAAGCAGCCGTTGGTGCAGCTGTGTTCAGGGCTGATTTCTAATCCAGATTTATTGTTGTTAGGTCTCCTTGTCTGAACTGAACCGTTGATGGGGTCCAAGTCTGGAGGACAGGCAGCCAAGTCAACTAAGTATCTTTTATTTTTTTTACTGCAACCCGTTCATTTCCAGCTAATAAATGGGATGCATTGACTGCACACAAAGCACAGACCCCCCCCCGGCCCCCTCTGGGCCCCCCCTGGGGTCTGGCCTCAGCCCAGATGATGATAATAATAATTGAGCCCTTGTAGCATTAACACACCAGCCGGATGGAGACTTGTTGCGTTGGCAGGAGGAAGCTACGAGGCAGAACTCGTTAAAATATTTCATATCCGGGCACACAAACGGGCCCCCTTTGCTCAAACACCAAGTCGGGATATTTAAGTGTTTATTGTTAATTACCTAACCTGGTTAAGGTTTAGCCGCGACGTTAATAAAAAAAAAAAAATCAAATAAAGCGTCTGAAAACTCACCAACTCCTTCTTCCGACTTCAGCACCATGTTGGTGAGATTCGGCACGAGTTGCCTCGAGACGTAAAAGTTTGACTTGGCCGTTTCAGGTGAAGTCGCGGGTTCTACAAACTCGGAAAACCGTTCAAATAAAAAAAAACAAACTGCAAGTTAATGACAACTGACTGCGGAGAAACAGCCGGCGGAGGCAGGGGTGGGGAGGACGGGGCGTGGCCTTCAGTAGACAGCAGCCAATCAGGGAGCGGGTGGCGAACCTCTGCGCTTTCCGCTCCAGATGATGGGGGCGGGACCCCAAACGGGCGACAGCCAATCGGAGAGCGGCCGGCAAAACTACATTCTCGTCAGGAAGACGAGGGCGGGGCTTAAACTGTCAACAGCCAATCAGAGAGCGACTAACAAACCTCATGTATTCTGTATCTATCGATCAATATTTATATTTATCGGTTGCGAGCGATTAGCGATAATGTTTTTTTGTTTGTTTGTGTAAAAGCGTCTGTTAGCAGAATATCTCATGAATAATAGGACGAATTTAGTAATCGCAGAAAGTAATCAGTTTAGTAAGTAATCACTTTAGGAGTCAACCCAATTCAAGACGGCTGCCACAGCCAACTGAACACAGAAAACACATTAAAGGCTGTAATTCAGTCAAATTTGCAGATGCTGAGCTGAGGTTTTGTGTGGTAGTAGCTGAAACTGATCCCCAATAAACACCCTGAGCGCTAACAAATTGCACAAGGTATGTGTTCAGAAATTGGCCATTAACTATGTGGAGTCAACTCTGTCTGTTAGCAAAATATCTCATAAACCACTGGACTGATTTTGATTAAACTTTCAGGAAATGATCACTAGATGTTCCTCTATAACTCATTACCCTTTGAAGCCCATCCAATTCAAGATGGCTGCGACAGCCAATTGACCTCATCCAACACAAAAATGGCTATAATTCAGTCAGTTTAACAGATACTGAGCTAAGATCAGGTGTGGTTGTAGCTGAGAGTCATCCTTGACACATACTACAAGCGCTAACAGATCACACAAGGTGTCACAATACTACATGAGATTGGACAATGCTATTTACAAAGTAGTAGTAGTAGTTTAAAACTCTAGCATGAAAGGTGGTGGTGCCTTCAGGGAATGCATGATATATATTTGGTTTTCAGTATATTTTTATTTCTGCAAGTGACTGATGAGAAAAGAGAAATGAAAGCAGACAGTTGGGACCGTGATTGCTGGCTAAAATCTGTATGCATCTTTGTATAATTTATGTATGTTTCTTATCTGCAGATTTGCTGACAAAACTCCCTTTTTTAACATAATTTGACCTGTGAACTTGTGTAGCTCTACAGTCGATCGAGTGGCTGAAAAGCTTGGCAAGGAGAAATAACGTTTTCCACATTTAAACAGGAAGAGGAAACAGGGCTGGACCTGATGTACGAAAAAAAAAGAAGAAAAGGAAATTAAGATAACAGTCTCCACCTGCCGAGGAGAAGGAATACAATCAGAGTCATTAGTGTGAAGGCGAGGGAAGCAGGTCTGCGATCAGAGATGGGCTGTTTGTGTGCGAGCAAAAAAAAAAGAAAAGGAAGGGAGAGCAGAGGGTGTAGTGAAGGACAAAGGAAGAAGAGGGCAAAGGATTGCAGCTGTGTGATTAAATCACAGCTTTATTCGAAGTTTGGGCACACCAAAAACAGGATACGACCAGGCGGGGTGAGAAGGAAACATAAAGCATTCAGTTTGCTTTTAGTCCATTTTCTTATAACTCAAATGGGAAAACAGGAGCTGTTGTCGAGTTTGTCTTGAAATGGATCCACAAAACTGTCAGGAGGAGCAGAGAGTCTGAAAAGAAGCTAGAACGAGAAGCTCTTAGAGGCAAAATAAACACGTCGGTCTTTAATTAGCTGTAATGAGAGTCTTTGTGACTTCTTTGATCGCAACAACACGACAGCTTCTTCTTATTATCTTCATAAAAAAAAGGTGTGAAAGTTGTTTTGTTGTGTTAAACTCATTACATCATTTTCCTGCACAACAAAGTGAACATAAAGTTATATTTTATGTTTGCATGTGTGTTGTTATCTGAATGACTTAATTTTGCTCATATATCAGATTTTTGCCCCCCAAAAATAATCAAATAGTAATTTTTGATTGTTATATCTTTTATTTTGGTGTTTCATATCAATTTAGTCAGTTTTTTGTCTTTTAAGAAATCCTCTTTGAATCGTAAAAGCATTTTGTGTCTTGGTAATTTTATTTCTTACATTTTTTTTCTCCTTGAGGGAATTTTGCACGTGTTTTGTTCGAATAATTATTTGACACAATGTCTTGTCTTGATAAAACTTTTGCTTTTTGTGTCTTTTTTGTTTGTGGTATTTATGTTTTATGTGTATTCCTGAGGTGAAACCAGGGGGCAGACTATCACAAACCTTCCACTTTCAACCAGGTTTAAACAGAATTCAGCTAAACCTAAATCCGTCCTTTCTCCGCTGTGGCTGAGAAATTATATTTAACTGCTATTCATTTGAAAATTACGCTCTTGAATCAATACATAATGGCAGCATCTAAACAGCTTTGCTCTCTTAGAAAAATGACAGAATGTGTTTTTATTTGAGAAGCTGACATGGAGAAAAATCAACCTTTTCAGATTCATTTTCTGTGCTGTACAGAAAAGAAAACCAATACAAAAAACTAGAAAGCATTTGAAGAAATTTTAAATTGGCACAAATGCAGCATCTACCCAAACCTCCAGCGCAGCTGTAATAATCTAAGATGGAGGAAAAGCCTAAATTTTAAAGTACGGTGACTAAAAAACGTCTTCAGTATTTAGCTTTCACTTTGCCCCTCATCACAGTCTCTCCATCTCACCTGCTGAAGCTTGGAACTCCTCGATGTCTTGGAGACCTCCCTCACTGTGATCCTTCCTCTTCGGTCACTCAGACCTGCTCTCGGTGGACTCGCATGTCTCACACGTGTCTTACATAAATCCCAAAAACATTAAACTGATAAATGTGCTCAGCCCCCGAAACTCAGTTCTGCGTTGAGCCGCCTTCCAGGATCAGGTCTCTTCAGGTCCGTCTCCGTCAGGGTGGTGCCGCTTGGTGCCGACAACCGGAGCTAATCAGTTGGACTGAGGTCTGGACCATTCCAGGACATTTACCTGGTCCTCAGGGTGGTTGTCCTGCTGGACGGTGGACCTCCGTCCAGGTCTCAGATCTTTGGAGGACTCCAACAAGCTCCTCTCAAGAATTCCTCTGTATTTTGCTCCGTCCATCTTTCCTTTAACCAGAAATCCAGTCCCTGCTGATGGAAAACATCCCCACAGCATGATGCTGCCACCACCATGCTTCGCTGCAGAGATGGTGTTCTCAGCCTGACGAGAGGCGGTCGGTTTGTAGCAGACATGATGGCCTAAAAGTTCAGAGTTTGGCACCTTTTCCCACATGTTTGGGAGTCCAGGTTTGTTTTCTTTGATTCGTGTCTTTTTCCTGCCGCTCCTCCAGGAGGCTCAGCTCTGTGCAGCTTCCAGCGGTCCTGTGGACAGATCCTCCCATCTCTGCAGACGAGCTCCAGCTCCATCAGGGTTATCTTTGGCCTCCTGGGTGTCCCTCTGATTACCGCCCCTCCCCGCCCGCTCCGTGAGTTTCAGTGGACGACCCTCTGTTTGCCATCGTCTCTCCATGTCCTAATAATGGATTTCACGAAGTTCAATGAGACGTTCCAGGCTTGGGATATTTTTGAAACCCAACCCAGATCTGTGCTTCTCAACGATTTTGCCTCTGACCTGCGTGTGAGTCCCTTGGTCTTCATGATGGCTCCCAGAGGCAATGACCTGGTGTTGATTCTGTTCATTTGACAGGTTTAATCCATTTGACTCTTAAGGTGCTCACAGGTGAACCTTCAGCGGCTTTAAACCACTTTTCAGTTTATTTAAAACAAAATATTTTCTCCATTTAACCTCAGTGTTATTCTGTAGACTTATTACTTGAAATGCAACTAAAAATCTATTTAAATTCCAGGTCGTAGCACAACAAAATAAAAAGATCACCAATAGGTTATGTCTGTGTAGACAAGATTTTTTTTTTTTTTTTAATAAACAAGGCTTCAGGTCAGTCTTCTTCGCAGGTAATAAAATTGCCCTAATAAAAGTGACCCCCAGGCTAATAATATAAACATCAAGAAGAAGAATAGAGGAAATGACTGCACTGTATTCATAAAAAAGTCTGAGCCAAATAAGGTTAACCTGTGTTCAGGGAGGCAGAATGAAATCACCTGCGCAGAGGGAGAGCAGTGGGCAGAGATGGAGATTATGTCACCCCAGCACCCACTGGAGAGGAGGATCCTGGACCAAGACGAGGGTGAAGGGTGTGCGTCATGTTCTCAAATCGAGCCCACCATCTCTCATACACACACACACACACACACACACACACACACTGACTCATGTGTGGACACGAGCGTGGAAATGGCACAAACATACAGAGAGCTCATAACTCCACATCACCACGGCAACTAAACACCGAAAGCACTTTGTTTCCCCTGTTTGTCCGTCGGGCGAAAGCAGCACAATGGTGTCGGGTGTCTTTTGTCTCGAGCTCAAACAGGTGACAGCGTGAGGAAGCACGAACAGACGAGAGTTTGCTCAAAAAAAGAAAAAAAGAATCCCTCACCTGAGGCTGAGGCAGCAGCAGGTGTCCCCGCTCGCACCGCAGGGCAGAGGAAAGCTTGGAAGCTGGACGCGCACAGCTCACTCACAGTCCCCATCCCCACACGGCAGAATTTACAAAAAGATTAATATCCTCCCAGCATCTTTCTGATTCTTTCCTCCCCTGAAAGGCTCCTCGTGGTTTCCCCTCCCGAGCGCCACCAGACTCTGGCAAACTCTGAGAAATAAAAATCCCTCCCTGCTCTGCTCTCTCTCCTGCCTCCTCGCTGCTGATCGCACACCTGACCTCCTCCACTTCCACGTGAAGTAAAAACAGAATAAGGATGATAAAATAAAAAAAACACTACGTCACCATGTCACTGTGAGGTCTGAAGAAGAAGAAGGAGAAACGACGCACAAATGTTCATCTGCAGGAACACACACCCACTGCTGTGTCACTTTGAACAGTTGTTACAAAAGTATTCTTGGAGGTGGTGACAAATGTCCACACACACACACACACACACACCTCACATCCTCCTGCTTCACACTTCCACGCAGTTGAGTTTAGTCAGAGCTGAGTAAAACAAACATACACCGCCCCTGAAAGTTGTGCTACTACTAACTATTAAACCCTTCAACGGGGAAAGTGATGTTTTGACTTTTTCATAGATTAAAGGAATGCATATCGCCCGCTGATGTTTCCACGCCAAAGATAGACTCAAATCATATCTCATGTAGCACCATGACAGTATGTCCAAAGGATCAGTCTCAGCTACTACCACACCAAATTTCAGCTCAGTAGCTTTAAAATCGACTGAATTATAGCCATTTCGGTGCAGGCTAAGTTTGATTGGCAGTGGTGGCCATTTTTAATTGGGTTGGCTCCAAAAGTTAAACATTTCTAGATGTGCACCCGATGATTACTTTCTGGGAGTTTTGTTAAAATCCTTCCCGTGGTTCGTGAGATATTTTGCTAACAGACAAAGTTTTGAGCAACATTGCTCTGAGTGTTTGTTGTGAATAACTCTCAGCTACTACCACAACTCATCTCAGGTCAGTGTTTGTGAAATTACCTGGGTTACAGACATTTTTGTGTTCCGGCCTCCAAACATTCATCAGTTTGTAGATGCACATCCAGGGATGACTTCCTGAATCTGCAGGAGATATTTTGCTAACAGACAGCCAAACGCCTGCGCATGTGGCGGAGCGATGATAGGTGGGAGGAGGAGGTTCAGCGGAGGGCGAGGTCAAGTTCGAGAGAAGGAGGTCAGGTCTGCAGAGAGAGGAGAGGAGAGGAGAGGAGAGGCCCAAACAGATTTAATGAGTGAAAGGAGATCAATGCTTTAAAAAAAGAAAAAACCCAGATAAATCCCTCCTGGACGAAGTTAATCCAGACAGCAGATGCAGCTTAAATTTAGACCGACTCTAAATCGAGGACGGCTGACATTTTTCACATGTTTTCACTTCTCTGATACTCGACACAGGAGGAACTCAGAGTTATAATTAGATCTTAATACGACTGAATCTGTTGCTGCTATGTTTGTGCTACAGCTGCTCTGAAAGACGCTTTAAACGTCTGAAATCCTCCCTGTTGCTTTAGATTTCGCCTCCAAGGAGCCAGAAAATGTCTCGATCAGTCGTTCTCCAAACGTCTTTTTGAGTCTATTTTTGAAATTTTGCTCCTTTTTTTTTTACCCAAATATCTCCTGAACAACTGGATGCATCTTAATGAAACTTACAGCCATCGGATGCACATCTACAACTAATTTACTTACTAATTTACTGATCTACTTTTAACCTGATTCAAGATGGCTGCCACAGCCAACTGATCTTACAAAAAAAAACAACCAAAAATGGCTTCAACTTAGTCAGTTTTACAGATATTAAGTTAAAATTTGAAGTGGAAGTAGCTGAGATTAGTCTTTAGTTCTAACTGATCACACAAGATTTTCAGTTTGACTATTTGGAGTCGATTCTGTTTGTCTGTTAGCAAAATATCTCCTGATTTTTGTGTAGATTTTAGGGAAACTCTGAGAGAGTAATCACTGGATGTATAGAGGTGTGGCTGCCACAACTGATCATCTTTAGCAAACACAGAAACGGCTGCAACGCTGGCGATGTTACAAATATTGTGTTCAAATTTCTTATGGTGGTAGCTGAGAGTCATCCTCATCACATACTCTGAGTGCTAACAGACCTCACAGTACGGAGATAAGATATGGCATGACAAGGTTGGACCAAAGCAGCTAGAGCTCCGTCTCTTCTCATCATAACGTGATGTTAATTCTAGTTTTTTTTGTTTTTGTTAACTCACAAAAACGCAGCAGATTTACTCTGAAATGGCTCCGAACGGGAGAGTAGGTGTTGTGATGCAAGCAGCCTCACTGAACGTTTTGGAGATTTACATATGAATAATAATAATGATAATAAAACAAAACCTCCGCTAGAGTTGTTCCTCTTCTCCCCTCTTCACCAGCATCCTTCAAATAAATTCACATTTCATGGAGTTTAAATGCCGTTGTGTTAAAGTTGAACCGCATTGAAAGGGAGAGAATCAGCAGCATCTTATCAGTGGGTGGTGAATGTGTTTCTGAGCTCTTCACAAATACATTTATACACAAAGGAGTGCATTAAAGGCAAGTCAGGTTCATTTGTATGGCACATTTCAGCAACAGGGCGGCTCGAAGCGCTTTACATCATAAAATCACAAAAATAAAAACAACACACAGTCACCGATTGGGAAACCAACAACAAATATTACATTTTATCGAGTATCATCATCAAACCACATCAGATATGTTGGTCAATGTTTCATTTATTATGGTTCAACTCTAAACAGGTGGGTTTTCAGCCGTTATCTAGACTGATTTTTCAGTTTTCTGGACGTTTGTTCCAGATTTGTGGTGCATAGCAGCTGAATCCTTCTCCATGTCTGGTTCTGGTTCTGTGATTCCAGAGGAGACCAGAACCAGAAGACCTGACTGGTCTGGTAGGTTGACACAACAGCAGCAGATCTTTAACGTACCGTGGTGCTGAGCACATTCGGTGATTTCTAAACGAGCAGAAGTTATTTTTAAAGTCTGTTCTCTGAGCTACAGGGAGCTTTGGGATCTGAGTTGTGTTTATTTGAATGACGGGACGGATAACCTCTCAGCAGCACAGCAGAAGAGTCCGTGGTCCTGTTTCAACACATTAATGTGGCGCACGCGGTCGGGAATGGCGGTGATATTATCGAGAGATGCAAATCTGTCGGTGTCCAGAGATTCGATTCCGATTTCTAGGGTCACGATTCGATTCAGAAACCAATTTTTTTAGAGCAGGGGTAGGCAATCCTGGTCCTCGAGGGCCACTATCCTGCATGTTTTTCTTGTTTCTCTGCTCCAACACACCTGATTCAGTGGTTAAATGACCTCTTCATGTTCTGCAGAAGCCTGTTAATCACCCATTGACTCAAATCAGGTGTGCGCCACATTAATGTGTTGAAACAGGACCACGAACTCCTCTGCTGTGCTGCTGAGAGGTTCTCAGGCTAAATTATTCCCTAAATCAAATTAGGATCTTAAAAAAAAATGCAAACAGCTCTAAATACTTTGACACAAAATGATTTATACCCGCTTAGAATTTTTTTAATTAAAAAAAAAAAAATAATTAAACAAGAATGTGTCTTGTTGATGCAACAGTTCAGAAAATTCTTATGAAATGTCATTTTCAAGTCAACGCTAAAATGTTTCCTGATTATTCGGAGAACAATTCTCCGAGCGATCTCATGACTAAGCTGTAGCCGAGTTTCCCTCCCACACTCAGTCATACCAAAAGTATTAGAAATTAACATTTAGCGTTCCCTGAAGGAATCCACGTCTAAAAACACCTCGAGTGCCAAAGTTTTAAACCAAAATCCCACATGACCTGTTAGTGTTGAGGAGGACTTTTATCTTCTATGAAATGGTTTCTTGGTTCTTCAGTTTCCACTGTGACGACCAGTCAGGTGACTGAGCTGCTGCAGGTGTGGCTCCACTGAGTGCAGCAGGTAATTAATGGGAACACCTGATTGGCTGATTTAGTCTGGTATAAAAGGGAACGGTGTTGTGCAGTAAAGGGGGGGGTCATTAGGCCTAATCCCCTCCTTGTTTGTCCTCCTTGGTTAACCTAATTTTTTTTTTTGACAGGTTTGCTTTTCTTTATTCTTCATTGCTTTTAAATAAATATTTGAAATATCGTCCTTGTGTCCTTTTCCCTTTGTTCAGGTTGTGACACTATAAAACTGACTGAGTCAAAACCAATTTGGTGTTTTGTTAAAGTTAATTAGCTGCGGAGGCCATCTTAAATTAGATCGACTCAAAAACTTAATTTTCTAAGTTTTGTTAAAATCCATCAAGTGACTCATGAGACCTTTTGCTAAGAGACAAACAGGTTCAACTCCAGCAGCTGCATCCATTTATTAACAGCCATCCTCTGGTTCATGAGATATTTTGCTAACAGACAAACTAAAGCGTTGCTGCCTGTGTTTTGCATGTTTCTTATATGGATTTGGACTAAAAAAAAAAGGCTTTTACTTCACATGTAGAAAAACGGTGAAAAAAAATTTAATTAGCACATTTTTTTGCACATTTCCTGTGATTTTGGGACATTTTCCAACCTGATTTTCCACATTTAAGGAATCTCAGCTGCTTTAAGGAAACACTCAGCTCGGAGCGAGCCGACCTGAGAGTCTCCAAACAAACAGGTTCACGCTGGACTCAGAGGACGCTCTGAATGAAGTCCTGTTCCATCTGCCTGGACCACATAAATGAGATCTATAGGAGGAGACGGGCAGAATGGCCGTTCTCATGACGCAGAACGCAGACTCCTTCAGAAAGGCCTCAGTTCCTTGGCAACAGATTGAAGTTGGCTTGAAGTCATTTAAAAAGGAAATTCACCCGACTGTGAGGGGAAGAGATGTTTTTCTGAGCCTTACAGAACAAAACCAGCTCATTTCTGAGTCCCGGAGAGAAAATAAAAATAATGTTAGGGACTCTGACTGAACTCTTAGATGAGAAATGAGAAAACTGCTTTTATGATTCACATTTGTGTCGGTTCGCTCAGTGGGAGGAATAAAAAGCCTACTATTCCTGCGAGGGAATGCATATCGCCCACGGCTTTTTAGTTCGGTAAATTAAACTGAGATCATCTCATTATGAGGAATAAGTTTTAGCTGCGTTGATTAAACAGTTCATTAAAAATCTCATCCAATATCGAGAAACTCGGAGGACTCTCAGCTACTACCACGCCAAGTTTTATCTCAACGCCTGTAAACGGACCCGAGTTAGAAGCATTCTTGCGTTGGCTAAGGCTGATTAGCCGTGGCGGCCATCTTGAATTGGAGCGACTCCGATGTCTAATCAGTTGTAGACGTACGTCCAGTTCTTACTTCCTGAGAGTTTTCGTTAATGCCTGCCCAGCGGTTCATGAGATATTTTGCTAACAGACAAACATGGTTGACTCCATGAGTTAGTGTCAGAGTTTTAGGTGACGTGTCGCCCTCGGGGTATGTGTTGGGGAGGATCCTCAGCTACCACCACACCCAGTTTCAGCTCAGTATCTGTAAAATTAGCAGAGCTATAACCATTTTTGTGCTTCCCAAGTTCAGTTGGCTGTGGCGGCCATCTTAGATTTGGTAGATTTTAAAAGTTAATCAGTTGTAGATGTTCATTCACTAATTACTTTCTGAGAATTTCATTAAAATCTGCTCATTGGTTCATGAGATATTCAGCAAACAGGACAGACAGACAATGTCAGAAACATTATCACCCTTTTGCCTTCAGCGATAACAAAGACAACAATTTTATCTGTTTGATGAAAATGTTTTCAGTCCGCAGATATTTGCCTGTCGCCAACCTTGAACCAGGCTGAGTTGCAGACATGAGTCAATTTTTTTTTGTTCTTTAAGGCCGGAGAGAATAATTCCCATCGTTTTCATACCTGAAACCATTCAACGAGCCTCTTTAACCCTTTACTGTCCCAGAAGAAACACTTACATCAGGATGAAGACGCTGAGTGGAGGACGTGGGGACAAAACTGTGAAGACTGAGACAGAAGGAGTTTTATTGAAACGACATGAAGCGAACAAAAACAGAATGAAGGGGACAACAGGTAACAAACTCCAGCAGTGAAACAAAATAAAGTAAGAATTAAAGTAAGAACACTTTGTGGTTCTGAGTGTGAAAATCTGCTCCTCCAGAAAGATTTCAGTGTGGAAGCAATCATGAAACACCCCCCCCCCCCCCCCCCCCCCCCCCCCCCCCCCCNCGTGAGTCTGCAGTGTCCCCTGGCGGCCACTCGGGGGCGTCGTGGTTGTATCTGATCCCTTCCACACCTGCAGCCTGATGGGCGGAAATAATCAAATAAATAAGTTAGTTAGTTATTATTAGTTAATAATAAATCAGGCAGCTTTACAGGCACTGAGCTAAAACTTGGCGTGGTAGTAGCTGAGAGTCATCCCCAACATGTACTCTGAGCGCTAACACATCCACCAAGAGCTCCCATGGGATTGTGCCAAAAGTGGCGGGTGATATGCATCCCTTCGAGGAAGGCTCGGGCTTTAATTTGTTTGTACAGAAGGTGAGTCCTCTGCTGCACATGTTAACCATTTAAAGGGATTATTGTGACTTATTTCCTGTAAGATTAGGGACCTGAACAAAAGATTACTGTCATTTAAACAATATTAGACTTTAAAAGGAACATTAGCTGTTGGTATTTTATCAAGAAGACCATCCTGGATCATTTAAAAGTCAGAACGTCTCGTTTCTCTGTCACCCACACGTGTTTGAAAGGTTAAAAGTAATTCCCAGGACGTGTACGTAATGACCTGCTAACTTTGTTTGTTTGTTTCTTAATCAGGAACTTGTCAGAAGACTGCTCCGTCCCCTCCAGCGTGTCCTCTCTGGACAGCTTTACAAACTGCAGTGAGCTCATTCGCTCCCCAGCAGGTCTGGGAGACAAGGAGACACAAGGAGACAGAAGTCCAAACTGAAGACAGGTTTAGAAGAAGCGACGGAGGACAGGAATGGAAACTGAACACCCCTCGAGCTCAGAATAAAAGCGTAGGAAAAACTAAACTCCCCTCCGACTTGGGATGGGTTTTTTTTTTTTTACAATCCTATAACAAGAGAATGAACAGAGATGACAAAACCGCCTGATCTGGGCTCTGCCTGCACATTGTTTGAATATTTTCCACGCTGACTCGATTACCACATCTCTCAGAACACATTAACTGCTCTGGCTTTGCACAACGTCCCTTCTGTGGGAAGCTGGAGGCGAACGAACGGAGCAGAAGTGCAGATATTTCAGCATTGAAGTTAAAGAGTTTGCAAAGCTCACACACAAGATTAAAAGCTCCACGAAGGATTTACTCTGGGATTCCTAACAGAGGCGGGATCTGGGGCCATTTTAGCCACATTTCCTTGGCTTCAAACGCCTAAAGTGAAGAAAAAGCGGTGAAGGAATGCATATCGCCCGCCGCCCTTTTAAACTCAGACCATCTTATGTTGAAACGATGAAGTTGTGTCCATTTTGGTCCAACCTTGAAGCCGTGTTGGTGAGCTGAAACATTTCACGTGACCCGTCAGCACTCAGAGTTTGTCCTTTTAGCTCCATCTCCGTGAAGCTGGGCGGCTCGTAGCCATCGACTGGCCTCGGCGTCCATCTTGACATCTGGGTTGGCTCCAAAGGGTTACCAGCTGTTGATTGACAGCCAAACAGTTACGCTCAGAGATATTTTGCTAACAGAAACAGTCTCGACTCCAGTTAAACAGATCAGTTTTAGCTCAGCGGCTGTAAACCTGGCAGTCTTATATAGGCTCACTAAGATCAGCTAGCTGTGGCGGCCATCGCCTCCAAACAAAGGTCACCAGCTCGCTCTGTAAAGGTTTGTTCGAATAAAAGCACACGAAACGCTCATACTCTTTAAAACTTGTGTGGTTTTTATTAGTTAATACTGAATATTCTGTCCTTTGCGGGGACTTACACAAAGCATCAAACACATGCAGAGTCCTGTATTCACACAAAAGAAACCCGTTTCTCACTTCTCCACACGCCTCCGTGGCGAGCATGTCACTCTCACGCTCACGTTGCTCCAGGACCCTCCAAAACAAGACGGCTAAAAACATTTGTGGACAAACACACAGAAATCATGACAGGTATAATAATAATAACACTGAAAAATACAAAGTGAAGGAAATCAGAAGGAGTTTACTTTTAAATTATGCCTCTAATACTTCATTATATATCTAATTTGTTTTAGTTATTCTAGCTTGAGGTGTATAAAACAGCACTGTAAACTTGGAGTAACTTGATTTCTACGACAGCGATAAAGCTTTCATTTAATAGAGTCAAAGCTAACATTAAAGCGTGTAAAAGACCACCTGCGAGAATATATGCATTTACAATCGACAGATAATACAAAGATGCTGATATATCCCACAAATGAGTCATCTTTCACACATCAAATCTGCAAAAAGATCCCCCCAAATATCCACACCTCTCACACATCTACTGCTTTGTCTTTCACGGGAAGTGTTGTGACAAATAAAGCAGGAAGGTGTTTTGTTTTGTTGTTGTTTTTTTTTTGTTTAAATCACCTCAAAGCAGACAAAAAAATAAAAAATCTGCATCGGGGACGAACGTGGGAAAATGGCAACACGTCAGAGTGTTCGGACTCTGGATCCTCATCCTCAAAAAGTGCAAATCTAGTTCTAACGCAGTAAATAATAATAATAATAATAATCATCAAGTAACAACAAAAGTAAATGCATAGGTACTGTACAGCTACATGACAGAGAGAGGAGTGAGGATTTAAAAGGAAGGAGGGCAGAGAAGCAGGTTGGTTTTAATTTAGAGTGACCATCTTTAAGCCACAGACTGGTCCAGTAAGGCTTCAGTTAAAACCACAATCATCATTTTAAACCAGAAAGTAGGGATGCACCGATACCAGCGCCGGGAATCGGTCCGATGTCTGCGTTTACTCGAAGGGGTCCTAAAGCTGTTTGCTATCCAACATTTACCAAAGAAGAAGAAGAAGAAGGCGTGTGGAAGTGTTTCAAAGGGAACGACTGAAAACAGCCTGGGAATATACGGATCTGAGCCCGAGCTTCCTGACAGGAAGTTGAAGGCCTCCATCGTCATCACTGCACTTAAAAGGACGTTAATGAGAAGCCTGAGAGCGGCGGCGTGGGGGGAGTGACCAAACCGGGGAGCTTCACCTCTCTGAGGAAGAGGAGCGTGACCAAAACTGACTGTGGTTATCGTTGCTGATGAGCCTAAAAAGCTGCTTAACGAGCTGCTTAACGAGCAGCTACCACCATTTGTGGCGTCGCTCCGATCGTTCTGCTGCGAACTGGACGCATTTTTAAAAAAAAGAGACGACTGTAAAACCGTTCATTTGGCCTGATTGTTTTATTTTATCCAAATATTGTTTAAATTTCAGCTTTTAGCAGTGTTTCTATAAAGTAATAGAGCCTCCGGTGTGTAGTGATAACCTTTTATTTTGGGTGGGGTGGAGCATAAACAAATTATTTTAATTTTCATTTTATTAATAGAAAATGAGTTTACAGATTAAATCTGTAAATAGAGATTCTACTAATTGTCAGAAGCGTAAAGGCTTTTATTAGTGCTCATATCGGTACAAGTACTCAAATGAAAGTACTTGTACTTTTACTCTGACTAAAATGTGGTATCTGTGCATCCCTATCAGAAAGTGTCAGCGGCCGTGCAAGATGATTCATGTTCTTTTTAAAGAACGGGTGTTGTGGGCGTCTGACGTCACCGGTTGTTAAGAGAAAGGAAATTAAAAAAAAAAAAAAAAAGAGGGGTCGTTAAAAATAAGAAAAGGCAACTTGGAGATTTTCTATCTTTGGAAAAAAACAAAGAATGAGGTAATAAAAGCAGGAGCATGATGGATAACGGGGAGCAGATTTGAAACAGAGCTTTGTGGGGCAGGAAGTGCTTCGTCTCAGCAAAACAAAAAAAAATTTTGACCCTCCTAACGCCAGCCTCAGGAGGAAGTTACATCATCACTCGACCAGTCTATGTCTCATGATGACATTTTAGGTTGTTTTTTTGTTTTTTTTTTTACAGACATGCTGCGTCTGAGAACAACTTGTTTTATCTTAGGAAACTTTGAGGTGAAAAGTGGCCTGAAAGTTGTTTTCAGACCAGCAGGTCATTTTTGTCGCGATAGCTTTAAATCATTTTTTATTTTCCCTTCCAATTTTCATTGCCTTGTTTGAATCTATCGCCAGTCAGCCGCTGGATTTAAGGATCCTCGGCGTCCAGGAACTCCTTCTTGGGCGGTGCGACGCCGCGGTACCAGGAGCAGGAGCCGTCCGCCCTCTTGACGCAGGCGTAGTGGTTGGCCTGGCGCCCGTGCACCTGCTTCTCGATCATCAGGTCCGTCCACAGACACTCCTCGGGAGCTGAGATCTCGCAGGGCAGAGAGGGACAGCGGACGATCTGCGGAAACACACAGAACAGCGTCTCTGTACTGTTCAGTCGCTTCCATGAACAGGACCCGAGTTAAATTCCTTAAAACCGGTCCTAAAATCAAACCCTGTTTATGATTTTGATGACTGTTAATGGCACCGACTGATATTTAAAGTCAAACTTTGCTTAGTTTTCTTTACCCTGGATCAGAAATGCATTAAGACGCCACTAATCCAAACAGAGAGCTTCTTGTTTGTGGCGTTGAAACACCACTCCAGCATGTTGAATGTTTCTTTTCTGCCCTAAAGCTTGCATCGTCCCAAGAAGCATTTTGTGACGCCTGCTTGGACTGCGCCCGGCCTCGACTCGTCTCGTCTCGTCTCCCCGCCTCTGTTGTTGGCTTCCTGTAGCTCTTTCAGGCTACAAATGAATAATTTGTCCATTACTGATTTGTCACGGGTGTTTTTTGGACTTTCACGTTACAGAGGAGTGTCGTGGCTGCTGCCCAATTAATAAAAAATAAAAAAAAACCTCCCTGACAACTTACCAAAAAAGGCAAAGAGGCTGCAAACAGCACTGAATGCAGGTCCAAACGGCCTCCATGTGCAGTGAACACGTAGTCTGAACATAATCTGTCCTGAGCCAAGCTGTGGGACCTCCTACTGAACTGATGTGACCCCACACACACGAGGCAGTTATCGGAGCGTCTCGGGGAAAAGAAAGAAAGAAAGTCCCTTTCCACAGCCGTCATTGGGAATATTCTGAAGATACAGCCTTTTTTTTTTTGCTTGAAGTTGTAATCAACTTTATCAGCAGAGTGGGTTACCAGGATGCAGTGGTTGTTTGTTCTGATCGTTTTAGAGCTGATAGTGCCCACTGTGGTTGCTGTGCTCTATAATGCGCCGTCTATCACATGACAACAGTCTGAGCGGCGTTATGTCCCATCATGACCACCTAATTAAACACAGCACTGATGTTATGTTCAAGGTAAGGCTGTGTAAAACATTAGCAAACTGTGGTGGAACGTTACAAGTTCAAATATTCAGTTTTTGCTCTGATATTGAGCTCTGCAAAGTCACTAATTGTTGTTTTATTTATCCTATATTGTGTCTGTTGGGTAATTAAGCTCATCAAGTGATAACACAAATGGCTCAGAACCATGATGGTTTCATTAGGCTTGTTGTTTGTTCAGCAGGAAGTAAATATCTGCCGTTTCGTTCCACTGGAGGGACGAATCGAACCCACGTGGACGGACCCCCTGCAGCCTTACCTTGCAGTCGCAGCCCATTTGGTAGCGCTGGCTGAGGCTCTTCTTCTGGGTGGTGCTCAAAGAGTCCCAGAGCATGATGTAATCGCACAGGGTCACGTGCATGCGTCCGCCTGCCTCGGCCTTGCCTGGAAGAGAACGGGTGGTGAGCGTGGCGCTTCGAAGCAAAACAGGTTCTGGGACGAACAACAAGATCAGGATGTACCGACGAGCGGCAAACGTTCCCGCTGGATAAACTGATAGGAGATTCGTTGGAAAACACGATAAAATCTTATTTTCCAGACTGATGCCTGCTGGCATCTCCACAGACATGTTCCCGTAAAGAGTTTGAGTCAAAACAAGATGATCTTTCAAGCAGTTTAAAGAGTTGCTGAGCTTTCCGTCTGCAGGCGGGTCTGACTCACATCTCACTGCAACTTTCCCAACTTTTGACCCATCAACCTAGAAGGGAACCAAATAATTTACCAAAGATGCACTCCTCAGCAGAAAGTTAACTTTCTTTGCCGCTGCTCGCGTCTGCGAGAGGAACCGCTGGCTTCAGCAGTTCCTCCTTACAACTCTATGTAATTAGTGGGGGGGGTGAGTGATTGTGGGTGCATCTCTGTCTGTGATGATGGAGAAACCAGAGCACGGATGACCTCATGTTTCTCCGTCTCCGCTGCTTGCTGTGCTTTAATTCACAACAGCAGCCTCGTTTCATTTCAGCAGCAAACATCACAGAAACGAGTCAAAGCCGTAAAAACTGCTGCTTAAAAATAAGTAAAGAGTTTAATTTCACTCTGCTCTGAAAGTCTCGTCCTGTACTGAGATTTAGCTTCAGTTCAGTCAGTTTGCAAGTTTAATATATTAACTACTACTTAATATTTAGCTAATAAGTTGAAATAAGCAAGCTAAAATGCTAAAAACAGCAGATAATATTTGCGAAACAAACGGTAAAACTAGAATAAGCAAAACAGATGATAAAATAAGCAAAATAGTAGTTAAAAATAAACAAGATAGTTGATAATATTTGCAAAACAGTAGCTCAAAGTAGCAAAACAATGCTAATATTATGAAAACTGAAGCTAAAAGTGGAAAACAGATACTAAAACTATCAAAACATGTGCTAATGTTAGCATACCATTTGCTAATGTTAAAAGAACTGTAGCTCAAAGTAGCAAAAGAGATGCTAAAATTAGCCGAAACAGTAGCTAAAAGTAGCAAAGCCAAAGCTAATGTAATCAGAACTGAAGCTAAAAGTAGAAAAGCACACGATAAAGCTTGAACTAGCAAAACAAATGCTTTAATTGGCAAAACTAATGCTAAAATGAACAAAACCAGTATTTATATGAGCAAAAGCACAAAGCTAAAGCCTAAATTTGCAAAACAGATATTTAAATTAGCTAAACAGATGCTAAGCTATGAAAATAGGAGCTAAATTGACCAAAACAAACCTTTATTTTTGTAGCTAAAACAGATGCAAAAATTAGCAAAACTCTTCAAAATGTTAAAAGTAGCCTGACAAGACAAAAACAGCCATAAGAACAACGTTTCTATAAGAACTGAAAAGATTTCAGTGTGTTTCTATGGAAGGTTTTATTTTAATTACCAGTAAATATTTGGAAAAATATTAAAGTTTCAAAAATCAAAAGCCATAGCACACCATTCCTGATCAAGATGAACGATTTTGATGAAGGAATGGCTGAAATGGCACAAAGTACGTGGAAGAATTTTGATTAAAACACTAACAAACAGAAGAAATTATAAAGAGGAAAGTCTGTGATAAGACTTAAGGAAAATGGGGCTAAGTCTGATTCTGTGCAGCTGATTTTTCCCTGAAGTGAACCTTTTTACGTGCCGTTTAAATAATAATCATTACAGCTGCTCCGAGTTTTCAAACCGTGAAGGGAGACAGAGCTGTGTGGACGTGAAGCGAGACATGAGACGTCCCTGGGACTCAAACTGTCCCACGACGGACCAGATCCCAGCAGTCTCCACAGGGTTTAGTCAGCGGTGTGTCATTACCCAGAATAACATCAACAGACACTTCCCCAACGCGCCCTCTCATCTTCGTCTGCCTGGTTTCATCCAAACTTTATTGTCTCTTCATAAGCAATTTAGGAATACAGGAATTTTTAATAATTCTGCGTTGTTTTTTCCAAACTTAATCACCTTTTTTTTTTAAACAAATAGTTGACATAGATCTAAATTTTTCTATTTTCTTTTGCCTTTAATTGTTTCTTTTTCCTGACTTGCTGTTACTTCTTTGCATGGTGTACAGCAGGTCTAAAATAAGGAACCAGGAACGTGTCTCACAAACCTGAAATCAGGTACTCTTTCTTGCCGGTGGCATCCAGGGTGACGCCACAGACAGCCGACACCGGAGCAGTGAAAACCGCCTCGATGTCCTGGTTTGGACCTTTGAACATCTGAAACGTAAACAAACGGTAAGAAGGTAAAACAGGGGGCGACCTTTATTTGAATAAAACACTTTTTTTTGTTGGACTCTGGAGGAGATTTATACCTTGATTTGTTTGACGTCATACTGGATCCTCTTGATGGGGTTCCCGTAGATGTCATTCCCAGAATCCACCTCTCTCTCTCCCACCACCTTCGCACGAATCACTGGCAGGAAAACACAGAAACGTGGTTTAGATTACATTTTCACTCGGTCTTCCTTAAATCCTGATATCTAGTTAGGAAGAATTAGTTTATTTTCAGCTTATTTTAGCGCCAGGGATACATTCAGCAGCGCAAACCCTCTCTTACACACCTAAAATCTACACTCGGCGTGCAGAAACTGATCATATCTCTGAAGCAATAATTCATCCTGCCTGAGTGTCACCGACCACAACCTGCCCCCGTCTCTAATTATAAACTAACACATCCTCCAGTAAATCATCACCTAAACCTCTGATCCTCATCTCGGGCTAATAACAGAGCGCAAACTAACGCCCTGGAGCCCGAAACCACAAAGAAACGAGTTTCAGCATCAGCTGCAGCCTGAAGGGCCCAACGTGAATGTGTGAATTGAGTCGAAGCTTCAAAACACAATTCAAAGATTGAAAATATGCCTTGAAACAGGAAACTTAGAGAATGACTTGGTCAGGGGGTTTCTCAGTGTGTGTGTGTGTGTGTGTGTGTTTTAACGGCCTGACTGACTTCAATTTTCAGCTATGCTTAGGGCATTTATTCAGGATGGAAAATATGAGCAATAAGAGAGGAAGGGGAAAAAAAAAAAAAAAACGCATAAAATAAGCAGGAATAGAGAACACACACACACACACACACACACTGGTGTTCTCACCCCCCTTGGGTTAAGTTTATGACTTGGAGCAAACACAAATATGGGGGTTCATGCCTCCCGGAGTTGTTAACGTCTCTGGTTCTCCTGTTCCTTTTGGTTTTCCTGCACACATCTGAATTAACTTGCGGTCTATAAAAAGATGGACAGCCCGAAACAAATAAATTAACAGAAGGCCCGCCGCTCCTCGGACGACTGCGTATCGCTGCTACCACGTCAAATTATGGTCATTTCTGTGCTGCCTAATGTTGATCCGCTGTGGGAACCATCTTGAATCAGGGTTGACTCCAAACGTTAAACAGTTGTAGGTCTACATCCAACGACAACGTCATCGGTAGCAGACAATAATAATAATAATAATAATAATAATAATAATAAGTAAAAGTCGTGCATGAGAACCATGTCTTAAATGGTAATTTTGACTGGATGCCTTCAGAACAGAAGGCTATGAAAGGATGAATAAGAAACTTGTTGACTTTGAGAGGAACACGTAGCATTTAATCAGCTTGGAAAAAGCTTGGGTGGCGCAGTGAAGCGGCGGTTGGAGCTGTCGCCGCCCAGCGAGAATGTAGCAGGCTCGATTCCCCGCCTTTCTGGGCGGAGTTTACATGTTCCTCCCCGTGTGTAGAGTGTAAAACTGCCCCCAACTGTGAGTCAGAGCGTGAATGGTTGTCTCGTTTGTCTCTGTGTGTCCCTGTGGTGGACTTGCGACCTGTCCAGGGTGTCCCCTACCTCTCAAACAGTGACGGGTGGAGATAGGGGACCAGCTCCCCGCGACCCGGAAAGGAGAAGTGGGTAAAGAAAATGGATGGATGAAAGGAAAAAAAAAAAAACCTACTTACTGCTTCCCTTAAATGAGGTTTCTTGCAGGAACTTTAGATGCAGCCAGAGTACACACACACACACGCAGCAGTATACCTGGCTGGCACTCTCTGCTGCATTCCTCACGGTTTTTTTCTGCTCTCATTTCCTGACCTCATTCTGAGCCACAAGCTAATGAGCGAAAAAGGCAAAAAAAAAAGAAAAAACCTGCAGCAGGATGCAGCGCTGGGAGATAATTACCCTGTTATTCACAAGAGACTGCCACTGTGGGAGCTTATCTGTCTACCTTTGTGCGGCAGATGTGTTTACTTCACGGCTTCGCCAGCCTGATCGTCCTGTGCAGCCAAAACACCGGGCTGCGGAGGCGGCAGACTACACAAGGTGATGCTAAAACAACAATATGGCCCCTGGGGGCGGCGGGGAGCAGGTTCATTATTATCAGCCGCAGTCAATCAGCAGATATGACCGTCGTCCATCTTTATTTCTGCTCCTCACACCTGGAGGCAGTAAAAATCCAAAGTCCAGATCTGGAGCCAGTCTTTGGTTTGTCCCATTCTGGTTGCCTGCAGCAACGTGGTGGACGGCGAGAGGATTTAAAAGCAATGTTTAAAAAAATGGACATATAGTTGAATCCATTATCCTGCATTTCTGACCAACTCATGCACACCGGACGTAAAGCTCGTCTGTAAATAAAAGCTTCTCCTGGTCGTCTCCTCTGCCAACAGCAGGGTGATTCCTGCTGTCCCGCCCGGATCACCAGCCGGGCGGTGGGGGAAGTTCCCCTCGGTGGGATTTGTTTAAAAAGAGCATGTTTGTCTCCATGAGTTATTGTCGGGTGGCTGAAAGACGCAGCGGGACTCTTAGGACTTGTGGTCTGACCTGGAGCTTCGCTTTAGAGGAAAAACAGAAGATGACACACACACACACAGCAGAAGGAGACTCTGCGCTACCAAAACAGATCTCAACTCTCAGACTTTTTTTTCTCTTTTTGAGCCAGCTTCTTAACTGTCTTTAACCTCAGTTCTGTCCTCACGTCTTCACCTCATCAGCGATTCATCTTCTGACCTTCATTACCTCAAGACCCCTCCTCTTCACCACCCTGAGAGCCACATCTCTAATCTGGCCAACGACTGAGCCAACGCCGCCAAGGACACGGCTCAAATCAGCTGTTCGGCGGCATCCAGCGTCATCGTGAGCGTTCCCTGACTCACGAGCCCCTCAGAAAAGTACAGAAGTGCAGCTAATCACCTGTCCCTGCCGCCGCCAGCTTGGCGAGAGGCCGAGTCACACCTGAAAACGGAGCGCTCGTTCTGCAACACGAGGCTACAGAGGCGCTCACGCTCAGAGTACGCTTCGTGAATAAGTCTCAGCTTCAGCCACACCAACAAATTTCAGCACAGAATCTGCCAAACTGACTGAATTATTCCCATTTTTTTTTTTAAATTTCTAACCTCAGCTGGTTGTGGCAGGTACAGGTATGTCCGGGGATCGTTTCCTGAATGTTTCAACAAAATCCAGCTGGTGGCTCATGAGATATTTTGCTAACAGAGTCCAAATACTTAACGTCAAATTTTAAACAAAGACCTTGCTCGTTCTGTAAGCCCTCAAAAAAAGGATTATGGGTCAGCTTCAGCTACTACCTCACCGAATTTCAGGTCGACATTTGTAAAGCTGGCTGGGTTGTAGCCATTTTTGTGTTTTCTACGGTCGGCTGGTTGTGACGGCCATCTTGAATGGGGTCGGCTTCGAAAGTAAATCAGCCGTGGAGGCAAATCCAACGATTACTTCCTGAAAGTCTCATTAAAACTCGCCCAGTGGTTCATAAGATTTGTTTGAAGCAAACATACGAGCACACACAGACAGGAGCAGAAACATGATCGCCTTTCGGCGGCGGGCGATAAAGATGGCGCCGTGGCCTTCAGCGATTCCACTCCTGAGGACACTGTGCGTCCCGTTTGAGCTGACAGCTTTTATGGCTGAAACGCTGCGTGGACTGACAGCCAGATGTCCTCTGCAGCCACTGAGTGTGTGTGTGTGTGTGAGTGTGTGGGTGTGTGTGTGTGTTGCACGGGAGCAAAGTTGGGAAAACCCCAGAAACATTCCTGCAATTCCTCAACACCACCGCCCCGTGCAGAAGGAAACCGTTCACGAATGGATTTGATTTTTATTTTAAAAACAATTTTGTGGTTTGATGGATTCTGTGGCTGAGATTCTCTCTATCCGTTCTGTTTTCTGCTGCCACGTCGGCCTGAAAAAAAAAAAAAAAATTAGAAACTAACGAGTGACGGCCACAGATGTTCTCCTGTGGTTCTTTCTGATGTTCCCGTTAAAACTGGAGGAACGCTGAAACGTGTCAAAGCTAAAAGAACAGCAACTCCTACAAGCTAACAGATACAAAATGCTAACTAAAAGCCACAAGAATCCAAACACTAAAAACTAAAACTGCCAAAAGCCTAGCTAAAAGAAGCAAAACATCAGTTAAAAGCTAAAAGGTTATATAGAGAAAGGCTACTAGAACACTAGCTTAAAGCTAAAAGGAGCAATACGAGTGAAAAGTAGATAGACATAGCTAGATGAGCTAAATGATAAATGTGTACAAGGCTAGCTAAAAACCAAATGTAGCATTACACTGGCTTAGAGCTAAAAGGAGCGAAATACAAGCTAAAAGTAGTAATAGTTCTGCTAAAAGCTAAATGTAGTACAAGCCAAAACTAGCAAAATGCTTGCTAAATCTAAAAATGCCAAAATACTAGTTAAAAAAAAGCAAAAAAGAAGTTAAAAGCTAAAAATGTAGCTAAAATGTTATGAAGTGAAAGGCTAGCTAAAAGCCAAACGCAGCAGAACACTGGCTTAACGTTAAAAGTAGCAAAAGACTAGCTAAAAGCAGCAAATGGAAGGCTAAAAGTTGTAGACCACTAGCTAAAAGCTACACGGAGCAAATTACTGGCTAAAAGCTAGGGAGGCAAAACACTAGCAAAACATAGCAAAAGATTAGCTAAAAAGTAGCTAATCATTTGCATTGTGGAAGGCTAGCCAAAAGTCAAAAGTAGCAGAATGCTAGGTAAAAGATAAATGGAGCTAAATGCTAGCTAAAAACTAAAAATGGCCAAAATAGTAGCGAAAAGTAGCAAACATTTAGCTAAAAAGCTCATTAAAAGTAGCAAAACATGAGTTCAAAGCTAAAAGTAACAAAAGATTAGCTAAAAAGGTACTGTTGCGAAAGGCTGGCTAAAAGTAACAGAACAGTAGCTACAATTAGCATAGGAAGCTAAAACGGAGCCAGTTTTCTTCTGAAAGAACTGATGAGCTTTTAAATTATTTCTAAATAGTTTTAAAAAAGTATAAAAGTTACACAAGCCAAAATTCTCAGCAGCCATCTCCTGAATGAGCTGAAGGTTTTGACAGATAAATGGCTAAAAATAAAAAAACCTAAAGTCTGTAGAAGTAGTTTGGAAAAATATAACAAATAAAAAAATAAATAGTGTGAATGCTGATTCAGCGTTTATTTTTATAGTGAGAAAATAAGCTTGTTTGTTCATTAATGAGGCGGTTTTTGTTTCCCTGTTTTCCAAAACGCCCATTTTTTATTAGTTTAGACTGGAAAAATAATAGATTATTAATGATGTGAGAGGAGGAGGAGGAGGAGGCAGCTGACCGAGCATGGCCTCGGTCCTCCGGGAGGAACCCCCTCTGGGAGCCCCTCAACCCGCTGCCGAGGAGGTCTGAGCGGCCGCGGCAGCTCCGGGAGCCCGGTGGGTGCGCCACGGGCCGGGTAAACAACAACAACAACAACAACAACAACAGCCCCCCCGGTAATGTACTCACCTACATCCGCGTTGCAGAACGCCTGTTGCGGATGAACCGGAGCGCAGCTGCACGCCTCCGCGAGCTCCTCCGCGCGCCACAGGAGCAGCAGCGCGAGCGCACAAAGGATGCCGCGAGCTGAAAACGGCATTTTGGATGAAGCCAGCAGGAGCAGCGAACGACTCTCAGCCCCTCCGTGTGTGTACCGTCCGTGCCTCGCAGCTGCGTCACAGAGAGTGGGTCCAGCTGCAGCGTCCCTCCCCTCCGCCTTTTCTTCTCCGCTTCGGCCTACGGGACGTCAACAACAGCCGGGGACCGTCTGGCCGCTCTGCCCCGCTGCGACGGTGAGGAGACGCGGGTGTGTGTGTGCGTTTTCTGAGAGCAGCTCCGCCAACCCGTCAGGAATGTCTGCCTGTCCAGAGTGTTTTGATTTCTGGGATCAGGGGAGGTTTTTATGAAGCTGTCCGAGCGGCTCCTCCCCGCGGTGGTCACAGAGTTGCCAGCAGAGGGCGCTGTTCCCCCAGAGGAGCCGCCGGAGCTCCGCCGCCTCATCCGGAGGCCGGAAAGTCCGAGAAAAAAACTACAAAAATGTCGTTTTCTCAGGAAAATACTGAGCTGAGATCAGCTGAAGGTTTCAGCTGTTAAAGCTGATAATATAGAACAGTAGCTAAAAGAAGCAAAACACTAGCTGAGAGCTAGGAGCTAAATGCTAGCTAAAATATACAAAGCTAGTTAGAAATACAAAGTAGCTACATGCTAGGTAAAAGCTAAAAGTATCAAAAGTCTACCTAAAATATTAAAGTAGCGATATGGTAGCTAAAGGTATCAAAAGGCTAGCTAAAAGTAGCCAAATGGCAGCTAAAAGCAGCCAAATGGTAGGGAAAAGTAACCAAATGGTAGCTAAAAGTATCAAAAGGCTAGCTAAAAGTAACAGAATAGTAGGTAAAAGTAGCCAAATGGTAGCTAAAAGTAGCCAAATGGTAGCTAAAAGTATCAAAAGGCTAGCTTAAAGTAGCCAAATGGTAGCTAAAAGTATCAAAATGCTAGCTAAAAGTAACAGAATAGTAGCTAAAAGTAGCCAAATGGTATCTGAAACTATAAAAGGAACTAAAAAGATTTCAGTGTATTTCTGTGGTGAAAATGTTTGTAACTGAAGTAAAATATTTAAAAAAATAAATCTTTTAACAGATTTTAGTTTTAAAATTTGCAACTGACCGTTTAGAGTCAACTCCATCTCTTGTTAGCAAAATATCTCGTGAAGCACTGGACAGATTTTAATAAAACACAGAAAACACAGACACACGACATTGCTCACTTTGTTTAACGTTTAAAACAGGAATGACTCCGTTTTAAAACTCTGTGGCTTTATTCCAGCTTCAGCTGAGTTCTGAGTTTACACAGCGAATGGATCAAACCGGGCAGAAGAGGGCAGCAGCCTCTGCCTCAGAGAGCGATTTACCCTCGACTCCTCCTGTCCAGAGAGGTGTCTGAAGGACTCACGGCGGAGCAGTTATTGGTTTAGGAAACAAAAAGCAAAGAACCAAAGTACAGCAGCGTTGCTCCTGCAGCTTTAAGAAAAGGCACAGACTGAGAGGAGGCTTGATTTCCAGCAGAGAGCAGAGGAAAGCAGCTACAGGCGAGAAAATAAAAAAAACAACTGGACAGAGACGTTGTCCAGAAAGCTAACACAGTGTTCCTGAGACGAGATGTTTGGTTTCAGAAGAGAGAGAGAGATCCTTAAGTCTGGAAAAGATCAAGATAAAAAGGCCCAAAGCATGCTTAAAAAAAAAAAAAAAACACACCAGCACTGATCTTGATTCTGAAATGAATTTGTGATCAATAATTAAAAATGACATCATTCTTGAAGTAGATTTGTTTGTTTGCGTCTTTCGGGAAACGCTGCGCTGTCCGTTCGGACTCAGAGGCCTTTGTTGAAGTAAACGTGTTGAACTCTGCCTCCGTACCGAGACGCGATGGAGTCTCTCAGCTCGGGCTCCAGCTTCGAAACAGACATGGAGCTGCAGGAAGGGAAACAGGAAGTGGACAAAAGAAGAAGAAAAAGAGAAAAAACAAAATTTAATGCACCAAAATATATCTACTCATAAAAGGGCACGGTTATTTTGCAAACCATTAAACTGTTTAATGTGTTTTAATTAATTCATCAAAATAACTGTTTATCCTTGAAGTGTTTTTGCAGCTCAGCTAAATGAAATCAGACCTTTCAGGAGTTTGGGACATTTCATGGGTTTGAATTTAAAAATGCGGACTCCTAAAAGAGTTTTTAATAAATCACAAAGAGTTTTAAACCTTTTGACGGGTTCTTAGGCAGCTCACGCAGCGGGGAAACTCTTAAAATAAAGCATCTAATTCGGTTTCGTCCACTTTAAATGTCACATCTGCTCAGGGAACTCTTAATGAACATCAAGTTCTCTTGACAAACGTTTTATTTTAACGCCGGCTGTCAGACAAGTTTGTTTGCAGGCCATAAAAACCACCTGTCAGCGTCTGACTGAACCAACATTGAACTTTTGGCCTCTTCCATCACATTTAACCAACATTCAGACTGTGGTTTTTAATGTTTGCTGTGTAATTATGAATTATTATCTACAAAGATAATACAACGTGGAAGTCTGAACTCACAGCTTCAGGGCAAACAGGGCTGCAAAAAGACTCATCAAAAGCAAGAATTTCTTGAAAGTTTTACATTCTAGCATTGAGAAATAGATCTTGAGGCGTTCTTAGTTAATTTTTTAGTTCTTTTACCAAATCAGTTTCAAAAGAATATTTTTTAATCGTTAAGATGATCGACTAAGATCCGTGAATCCTTCAGGGAGAAACAGGCTCATAAACTCAAAGGACAAACCAGCGTTAATAATGTTTTTGTTTTTTGCCTGTGTCTGCGTCTTTCTGTTAGCAAAATATCCCATGAACCAGTGGACAAATTCTAATGGCTCTTTCAGGGAATAATCACCGGATGGACGTCACGTCAACAACTCTGCCGGCCAGTTCGAGGTGGCTGCAGCTCAGGGGAGCTAAAATGTCAGGTGGTAGTATCTGAGAGTCATTCAGGACACGCACTCTGAGCCTGACATCTTGTGAAGATCCCATGAGGTCGTGTCGGTCATTATTTTCAAGGTTTGACCCAAAAACGGCGACTTAACATGAGATGATGTCAGTCTAAAACGTCTGGCGTGGACGGTGGCAGGCGATAGGCATCCCTTCGCTGCTGCTGTAATCAGCATGGCGTATTTATAAACAAGAGTGGTCCATCCCTCGAGTTAAAGGCCTGTTTTATGTGTAAAATGATTGAGGTTCAGAAAGCCTGGAGAGCTGTGACTGTCCCTTTAACAGATCCCATTACAGTCTGGCTCTTTTGATGCAGAAATACAAAGAGATCAAGACTTTCGCACGGTACAACACATAAAAAAAGGAGGTTAACAGCTCTGTCGTCGTCACTGTGGTGCTGCTGAAACCGATCCGTGACAACGAGGGCGGCCCGTGTGATCAGAACGCTGTAAAGTTAATAAACGGAGGCGGGGTTTATTACCATCTCTGAGGGAACAGGGAGCAGGCTGCAGGCACCATGAACACCAAACTTTAAAACAGAAAAGAGAGCAAAAAGTTCCAATAAAAACTCTGGATTGGACATTAAGGATCCTTCTGACCTTGCAGCCTTTTGTACTTACAACACTCCCACCAGCATGACTTGAATCGGTCCGTGCAGAAACGTGATTCTCTGCGAACGGACAGAAAACGACTTGAGGACCGACGAGCGAATTTACATCACTTTAGTGATCAAGACAGAGAGCTGACCTGCATGAATTTGTATTTTTCCAGCCTCTGCATGATGATGGGCAGGATGACTGAGGAAAGAAAAGAGGCATTAAGAGGGAGAGGACGAAACCCAACATGGCGTTCATAAAATTTTTTTTTGTTGCGTACTCATTCCTGGTGCTGCCATGGTGATTCGGGAGACGACCACCTGAGTGATGCCTTTGGTTGCTGCTTTCTGCAGAGGAAATAACAGAAGATAAGAAATTACATTAAACCACAAGTTGAAAAAACATCAACGGGAACTCCAAACATTCAAGCCCCAGACAAAATCTGCAAACCGAGAGACGCGTTAAAGGAGGCGGCAGAGAGAGCTCCGAAGGCAGGAAACGCAGAAACACAGATCTGAGTTTTTAAAAGAGTAAGGACACAAAGCGTTAAAGGATGGAGAGGATTAGGAATGAGGTCATCAGAGGTACAGCACAGGTTGGAGGACTGGGAGATAAAGTTAGAGAACAGACTGAGACAGTTTGGACATGTGCAGAGGGACAGTGGGTATATTGGTAGAAGGACGTTAGAGATACAGCTGCCAGGAAAGAGACCAAAACCTTTAATTTCTGGCTTAAACAAAGAAAGTTCTGATTTGAAAGCAAATATCCGTCTATAAAGTCCAACAGGTTAAATCCTCAGACAGTAAAGCTGCTAAATGCTTCATTTCAGCATAAAAACAAATAAAAACACCTGAAGCGTTACTGATTCGTCTCCTTAATCTTTAAAATTAGAATAACAACCTTTTAAACAACAGCTCGTGTTTTTTACATCATTACTGAAGCGTGATCAGAGTCACCTGGAGAAAGCTGTAATAATCAGCCAATTCTGAGGTTAAAAAGGAAAATCGCTCCCTTTTTTTTGTTGTTGTTTGGAGGAAACGAGATGCTGACCTTAGAGTGACCCAGTTTGTTGCCGTTTTCATCGGTGACGGCGATACCATTCAGAATTTCCCTGAAAAAAACAAGAAAAAAGGAAAGAAAGTTGAACATTTTTGTTAAAATCATCCAGTTTTAAACCACTAATCTGACGAAGGCGTTTTTATTTTCACTTTTCTGTGAAAGCACTGAAGTCAAAAGCAGAGAAGAGGAATGTTTGATATAAAACTGTTTAAAAACTCCTCCTTGCTAGACAAAAAGATCAACTTGTAAAAATCCAGATGAAGCGTTATTCCAGTGCGATGTGCCTCAGCTGTAATCCCTGCGGGGTATGTGACCGGACGGCTGGGATTTCACCCTCCTTCAAATAAAATCAGTGTGTTTCAGCTCGGAGGACTCACTGCTGCCTCATCATGGGAATGTTAACGCAGTTGGCCGCTGCCACGGCTACAAACGGGACCCAGCGAGCCACAAGAGGTGGCGCTCTCTGCAGGAGAGAGCGGAAAACAGAACAGCGTAGATGTCACTGAAACGCCTGGTCTTCTTAGTGGATCCTGTGTGTGTGTGTACCTTTGTGTAGAGGTTGAGTCCCACCGCTGTTGCCAATGCCGTGCTGGTTGCTGTAACGTAAGCGACTCCAATCTGCCTGAGAAACGCAGCAGACACAAAGAGCAGAGGCCGATTTAAGATAAGACGGAGTTTCCTTTTCAAAACTGCCTCGGTAACAAACGTTAACGTTAAGCTTCATTAGCACTCGTTCACGTTAGGAAGCTTCCTCACTGCTTCACTGCATCGGTCCGTGGCTATCATGGACCTGAAGTGGTTCGATTCTTCGTTAAAAGTTAAATCTTTCGCTGTACGTCTGGTCTAAGATGAGCCGAACTCAGATAAATTAGTTAATAAATATCTAATCTAATATCTGATGGACTACAAGACGATCCTCAGTTGAATCTGGACACTTAGGAACCATTTAGAGGCTATTTTATTTCTTCAAAGTCAGGAACAAACCATCAGATTTTCATAAAAATCCCAGAAGAACCTGATTAAACATTGTATGTCGCAGCTGCTCATGTATTTGTTGGGTAAAATGCGTCATTTTAAGTGTTTAAACGTCAGGAATTGGCAGGCGTTTAATTACATTATTTAGGTTAGTTAGTTATTTTTAAACACTAAAGATTGATTAGTTTTAGAATTAGATTTAAAGAGCTGGAACGTATCATTGTTCCTTGATAAAATGCACATCCTTCTCCACCTCCAGCGCCAAAGTTTGAATCTAAGAACAACGCTCAGCTACAACCACATCAAGTTTCAGCTCAGTATCTGTGAATCTGGATGAAAAAGCAGCCATTTTTAGTGTTTTCTAACAACTGAAAACACATCTTGAATTGAGTTGGCTCCAAAAGGAAATCATCTGTAGATCATCCAGATCTTAAAATTAAAATTCACCCTCTGGTTCATGAGGTTTATTCCTAACAGAGAGTTGAACTCAAACAGTTCATGGCAAACTTTTAAACAAAGATCTTGTGGAATCTGTTAGCGGTCAGATTATGTGCTACAGACGCACCAAATTGTAGGTCAAAGATTGTGACGTTGGCTGAATTATAGCCATGTTTGTGTTTGTTTGTTTTAAGGTCAGTTGGCAGCCATGAGTCGGGTTGACTCGGGTGTAGGAGCACGTTTATCCGTTAAAATTCCTCCGGAGGTTCATGACGCAGCCATAGACACTCGTTGCCTCTCAGCGGTGGGTGATAAATATTTTAGAGCTGGATTGGATCATTTCCCCCCCAATAAATAAATTACTATATGTACATTTCTGTCTATTTTTAAAGAGAATTTGACATTTTAGGTCATAAACTCAGCCCCTCATTTTCTTCTTGTTACAGTGTCTAATTTAATAACCCCCTCCTCGTTTAGATTTTATGACATCAGTCGTCTTTTAGCTGAGTCGAACTGCTTCTCACATCATTACCATCGTACCACTGACCCTGAGTGTTTAACCACCCATGACCAATAAAACGGAGCTGATCTAAACTAAACAGAACCGGATCCGTCAGGTTCCTTCAAGTCAGTTAAATGTTAAAACAAACAGAACCATGGTTGATACATGCAGACATGTTTACAAACTACTTCCTGATTTCTTAAAGAGCCCTGAAGACACATTTGTTAAATCAAAAGGGTTAAAACCAAAGATGCGGTTTGTCTTTAAACTCTGGCGGCGATAAAGCAGCTCTTACTTCGGGGTGATCGGGGAAGCAGCGTTTCTGTTGGTGTAGTTCACCAGAGCGTTGAAGGACTGATTGACCCACTGCCAGAACACCACGGCCGGAACCGTCCTGAAATCAGGCCGTTAGTGGGAAAAACCTCTGTGAAACGTGCGGCGGGAGAAGTGCGGCCGGTTCAGTTTCGCCGCCCGGGTCGGTACCTGTAGAACTGCAGCATGAAGCCCGTGATGGCCATGCCTCCGGGGACCTGGAAGGACATGCGGCCGATCAGGTTCATGCGGTCCCCCGTGTCCGGGTGGAAGGCCGAATCGTACAGCTTCTTTGCATAGTGGAGCTGCTCTGCTGTGGTGCCGGGAGGGATGGACCCCGCCCTGCGGAGCGCCGAAACAGAAGAAGAAAAAAACATCTGATCTAACAGAACTTTGATATAAAAAAAAAAAAAACAAAGAAACATCACATTTTGATGTGTGACATGTATAAGTAGTGTAAAGAGATAAAAAGAAACGCTAAAGCTGCAGCTGGTGGCTCATTATGATCACCATGGTAACCGCACAGCATTAACGAGAGGCAGACTAAAAAGTAAGCCTCAAACAGTCGCTGTGCGAAAACTATCAGTAAGACTCTGATGGCCACATGAATTGTGTTTCTACAGTGTTTTAAGTAGGAAATACGGCAGATTTAAAAGAGCCGCCACTTCCTGTTTTAAAGAGAATACTAAGCTAAAATATAACTGCATCTGTGTGAAGTTGGGTGTGCACTTTGTCTCCATGTCTCAGGTGCCTACCTCTTCTGGTAGGTTAATGTGGTTGTGTTTAGAGATTTGTTGGTGTGGCGTGCACTTCGGGGCCTGTGGACACGTTTTCTGACCTGCAGCTTTCTACCAAAGCCTTGGCTTCGTCCAGCCGCGCGTCGGACAGCAGCGCCGTCCTGCAGTCGGTGATGTTGAAGAAGTGCTTCAGCCGCCCCGTGAACGTAGACTGATCCCATCGCGGCGCGTCGATGTCGAACAAGCTCAGGCTCATGGCGTCGGTGGAACGGCGGCTTGTCGCGGTCAAACGTCACTCCGTTCGCTCTGCAGGGCGCCAGCCAGGAGAAACACAGAACATCAGAACATTCCTGAGCGATTAAAGAACTGAAATCCGTTTCTTCTCCATATCAGGTATAAATGAAAACAGCACGACTAAACCGGATTAAACTGTAGATCCTTCAGATTAAATCGGATTCTTCTGAAGTGCTTCAGTGTAACTTCTGTAAAACGTTAAAAATTTCCAGGTTCTGACTGAAATGCAAACAGTTAATAATTAATGAAAGACCTAAATGTGCGCTCCAGTTTGACGCAGACGTTTACATTTAGCCGACCTTTGACCTCTCTGCCTCCTGCTGGTGCTTCCTAAATGTACAAATTAACAGGTTTTCTGTGTTTTAACATAACTTTTACTGACATCTCTCTGCTCTGGCATGTAACTCTGATGTTTGTTTGTTATTATTTTTTAAATGCGCTCAGATGCAAGCCCTGTTGACAACTTATAAGCTATGGATAATTTGATTTGCTTGAGAAGCAAAACAACATTTTTCTGATTTTCTTCGTTTTCTGAAGCTGAAAACACAAAATGCATAACAGATTTTACAAACAGGAACTGCACACAATGTAAACTCCTCAAGATTCACTTAAATGTGCAGTAAGAAGTCATGGAAAACAGTTTCTATTAGAGTTTCTAATCATTATTATCCCTGATGCGTTAAGTCGTAGTTGATTTTCCTGCTTTATACGTTTAAAATCAAACTGAATTTTTTATTTCAGTTTTCCTCTTAGCGTGCAAATGGAGAATATTCCATTTCCTTGCACCCGTTTACGTTAAATACCGGTATAATTATTTAAAATCGTTGCTCTGGATCTCCTGAAGCACAAAGAGCCCTGTTTTTATTTGTTTTTTATGAAGTTTAACCTCCCAAATCTGCTGAAAGCTGCTGTTTTCCAGCCTGCGCTCGCACCTCTGAGCAAACACAAACTCTGCTTCCTCCCTGAGACATCCTCGCGGCCCGAATTTCCACCAGAAATGGTCGACCGCCTCCCGCTAAACGGCTCCACGGATGGTCGTTTTCGGTCTCTGCGCTCCAGATTACGCATCAGGAGGAATCAAAAGCTGCTGACCACCTCAGAGCACCCGAACCTCCCCTCCTGAACTTTGGCTCTCCACATTATTACATTACTCCAAAGTATTTGCAGAAGGCATCAGGTGGGCTGAATGCAGGACACGGGGAGGAGGGCGGGCAGCATCGACGGCCTCTGAAGGCCCGGCCCGGCTGGAACCGGATTGTTTCTGTAGCTGTTTGTTCAGAAAGTAGGTTAAAAGCCTGCAGATGCCGGTGGGGAGCACAGCACGCCGGCCAAAAGTCAACGTGACTCTGGACGCCAGCGCACAACAACATCTATGAAGGAAAGAGATTAGCATTCAGAAGCCTGTAAATTCAAGGATGCTCACTTTGAACACGATAATCCAGAACTCACGAGCGCCGAGTTTGCTCAAACCTGTAAGTTATAATTAAAACAGCTCAAACAAACAGGCGTTTGTGTTCGATAATCAACAAATCATTTAATATTTTCAGCTAAATGCAAAAAATGACCTGAATGCTAACATTTTCAGTGAAAATATTCCAAAAACTTCATTAAATAATGGCTCTTTTTTGGGTTCATTAGCATCAAATTATTAAGCGAAACAAAAAGGCAGACGATACAGTCTGCATCTGTTTGTCTGTCCTGTGTTAGCGAAATATCCCAGATGGCTTTTATCGAAGCTGGGTGTACAGCTACAACCTTACGAAAACGGCTACAACGCTGTCGGTTTTACAGATACTGAGCTGAGATTTGGTGCGGCGGTAGCTGACAGTCATCCCCGACGCATCCTCCGAAGGCTAACAGGCGGCGTGAGAGCTCTAAAACATGAGGTTTGAACTCCAAAAACTCGAGCCGAATTTAGTCCTAAACTATAACTCAAATTTTTACATAAACCCATGATGAGTCTGAGCTCCATTAACCCCCAAACGGTCAGTTAATGACCTAGAAGTTGAGTCATTTTAATAATTTTAAGAAGAAAACTTTTTTATTTTCCTGCAGTTTAGTAGAAAAGATCCACTCTTCAGAAAAATCATCTGGAAATCCAAAAATAAGTTAAAGTTCCAGATCAGGTGACACAATTAGCAGCAGAAAATTAAAATATCTCGTTCAGGATACCACACTGTATTGTTGTTGTTGTTGTTGCTCAACAGAGACAATATTTGACATATCACCTCACAGTGAAACAACCTGAACGGTTTGTGCAGTTTTGTAACATATTAGAGGAATAAAGTACTGAAATCCCTGACAGCAGCTGAAGGCTTTCACACTGAAGCTGGACAAACTGGATCTGCAGGCCAGAGCAGCTCCAGCATCTGGCTACATCTGGATTAGTTTCAAATGGAGGATTTTACTTCTCCTGCATGCATCAAATGAGCCGAATTAGAGACGAGCAAGTTGTAAGTGTTGAAGCTTTGAGGGCTTTGGGTAAAGTTTACCAACAGGGAGAGCTGAGAGAAGCGTTAACACATGCCAGCTGGGAGCTGAGAGTGATGCAACCCCGGAGCTCCAGGTACCCGCAGAGGAAGCACAGAGACGGGCAGGGGAAGCTCCGACGCGCCGGCCGCGACCTGAAAGCGACAAAAACAGGGGAAAATACCTTTAAGGAGACCTCCAAGCGCCGCCACGGAGCAACCTGTCAGGTAATCAAAAAAGCTCGTGGGCCATGCTAGTAAGAAATGTGCACGTGGCACGCTGTCCTCCAATCAGAAGCTGAGGAGGACCCCCGACGTGAAAACCGGCGAAGACCGAACCGGACTCGTTCTTTTCCGTCGCAGACTGACGGTGAGCTAACAGCGCTAACAGCTGCAAGCAAACAGTCAATATTCACCTCTTGGACGGGGGTTTGCCCTCGTCCCCCTGGCGAGCTGAAGCCTCTCACCTCATCAGTGGCGATTTATAACATGTGTGAGCAAATGCAGCCCACAAAAATAATATATATATATATAATATTAAAAAAAAAAAAAAAAAACGTAACGCTACCTGTAAAACACTTAGCATGTAGCTAGCTAAACCGATCCTGGTGTGGCGTTCACGTTGCGTCGTTTAAAAACACACGCGTCCAACATCTTATAAAAAATCCCAGATATTCAAAGTGTAAAGAAAGCAGCTCGTACCTATCAAAGTGAAAAGCAAAGATATACGGAGAGTAACGTACGAAAAAAGGATTAAAAAAAGCATGAGCTGCAAAATCACCTAAATCAAAACGCAATAAATTAATACAAAGTGATCACAAAGAGATGCAAAACTTACAATGTTTCTTGTCATTGTAGGTTTTGACTGTTGACTTGAATAAAAAATAGGTCAAAGTTTTTTCACACGCGCTTTTAGTCAATTCTTCTTAAATTTGCTCGTTTTAACTTAATTTATGTACTGTTTTTATTGTGTTGTGTTTTATTGTCAAGCACTTTCTGATTCTTAACTTAAAAGTCCTAAATGAATAAACTTTACTTACTAACAGTGTTTACACAAATCAAACAATAGATATTAGACAATAAAAATGGAGTAGATGTAACAAATTGCAAGACAACTCGAAAGTGGCAGAAAATGTCAATTGAATGTCTTTAAATGTCAAAATAAAAGTCTATGAACCTCTTCATGGCTCCTTAAAGTGTTCGATTTATTACTGTGTTTGTAAAATAACCAGGAAAAAATGAATGCGAGGGAACGGATTAATATATTTTAATTATGGTCATGTTTGTTTCTTTTCAGGAACTATTCGTCCATTTTGCCTGTGTGAACGTGAATGCATCACGAGCGCGACTTCTACGCTTTGTCGTGCGTCTGACGTCACCCTCAGCGGCGTGCGTTTTGACGTCACCCATCAGCGAGCGGCGTCTCCAAGAGAGAAGGCAAACAAGATGGTGAGTTTAATTTATCGGAACGTTGAAGCGTAAACGTTTGGCCTCGCCGGTGCAGATATTTGTAGTCAGCGGCGGCCGCTCGTGTTCGGTGATAATTTAATGGCTCCTTCTGGGCTGTGAGCTGACGAAAGAACCCGTTCGGGGGGGCCGAAAGCTGCCTTGTTGTCCGGTTATCAGGGGAGATTAGCCCGTTAGCTCCGGTGTAGCCGCTGTTTGTGTTCCGTTACCCGGCTTTGCATGGAAACAACCAGCTGAAGGCTCGGAGGAGACAACGAGGGGAGAAGCTGTTCCTCGGGGGCCAACTTGAAATGCTCCGAGGCTCTTAGCATAACGTTTACTCATTATGGAAATCCACTTAAACTAAAGATGAACTTAATGAGGGCTTCAGGTGATGTCTCTCTACTTGTAAATAAAACTCATCAAGAGCCACAAACCTTCCTTGATCATTGAATTAAAGTTAACACAACCTATAAGGCTTAACTCATATACCACATGTCAAAAAGATCCAGTTTTATTAGCATTGTGGAGTTAAAGAACTCCTCAGAAAGTAGTATTTTGTGCAAAACTATGCAGACTATTTAAGTTTTACTCATTTTGTGGAAATTAAATAACAGAAGCAGCCTACATGTGCGTAAATGAAGCATAAAGTGGCTTAAATTTTTGATTAATACTCAGGTTTTTTCAAATAAATAGCTTTTATTTCCTCAAACTGCAGGATGTCAGGTTTTTAATCACACAAATCACATTACTTACTGCGTTTACATCCATTTGCTTCAAGTTTGTGGATTTTATTTTTTATTTTCTGGTGGATTTAGAAGAAAAAGCAGTGTGACATGAGCTGACAGTCACATTAATCTGATGATGAAAGTGTATTAAGTTGCGTAAATAATGTGTTTATTATTCAGATGTCTGCTAATGTTTGTCACACAAGAACCAAGTCCACAACTCCACACATATAATAGACTAAAGAGATGTTTTCTGGTCGATTTGTGCTTCATTTTATTGTGTTTCCTGCAACTATTTAGCGTCTCCTGTTGGTTTTTGTTTTGCATATTTATGTATTTTGACAGAGCAGCATTTGTTTCATTTTGTGCTCATTTTAGTATTTTAGTATTTGTTTTGCTCATTCTTTTGCCCCTTCTTGATGTTATTGCATCTGATTTTGATCATTTTCTGTTTTATTTTAATGTTTTGATCAATCGGTGCTCGTTTCGCTGTTTTATTTAGACTTTGTGGTCATTTCGTGACTCAGATTTCAACCAAAAAGCTCAAGCTCTGTGGTTCTGTTTGCGTCTTCCTGTCGGGTTCTTGTGGTTTTGGCTGGTAACCTCCTCAACGGGGATGTTTTATTTTATTTTTTTTGTGCGTTTCGTTGCAGGGATTGCTATCCATCCTTCGGAAGCTAAAAAGCACACCGGACCAGGAGGTTAGGATACTGCTGCTGGGTCTGGACAATGGTGGGAAGACCACGCTGCTGAAACAGCTGGCGTCCGAGGACATCAGCCACATCACCCCAACGCAGGTAACACGCCGGTGAGCTCTGGTGACGAGCGGCCATGTTGTTGTGCTCATCTGCCTGCCGATTGTCTGTGAACGCAGGGGTTCAACATCAAGAGCGTCCAGTCTCAGGGCTTTAAACTAAACGTTTGGGATATCGGAGGCCAGCGGAAGATCAGGCCGTACTGGAGAAACTACTTTGAGAACACTGATGTGCTGGTAAGAACCCGTCTCAGTTAAAACCATTGTTCTGAATTAATAAGAATAATTAATTAAAAAACATTTGGTTTCAGATTTATGTCATTGACAGTGCTGACAGAAAGAGGTTTGAGGAAACGGGTCAGGTATGTACACGGTTTATATGATATTTTCATTTTAAAATATTTGAAATATGTCCTTCTGTTATCTTTCAGCAAACCTAGGGTGATATTTCCACATAAGTTAGTGTCTGTTTAACAGTTTAAAGCCATAAAAAACTCAGTTTGTGGTCATAGAGGTTACATTTAATAAAACTGAACTTCTATCTTAGCTACATTTGTTTTATATTACTATAAAAGGCACGACTAATTGGTTATAAAATTGCTTCCAGTTAATAAATTATTCATAACTTGTGTTTTATGAGCCAAATTGCATTTCAGGTGTCAAAGTCTCTCCTCTGTGACTGCTACATTTGGACATTTTCTTTTAAATATTGTGGTAATCTGAATTTTTTTTGTCAATTTTGTGTTTGATAGCACATTTAAAGGTTTTACATTTGATTCATGTGTGGGAAGAGTCATAGAAGTGAGATTTTTAGTGCTAGATCTGGTTTTTATTAACTCAGGAGACCTGGAATCATCTGTGACTCCCTCATTGGGTTTGTGTGTCTGATTGTCGGTGTGTGTGTGTTCGCCGCAGGAGCTGGCCGAGCTGCTGGACGAGGAGAAGCTGAGCGGCGTTCCTGTGCTGATCTTCGCCAACAAACAGGACCTGCTGACCGCAGCTCCAGCCTCGGAGATCGCGGAGGGGCTCAACCTGCACACCATCCGGGATCGGATGTGGCAGATCCAGTCGTGCTCCGCCCTCACCGGCGAGGGGATCCAGGTGAGCGGACGGGCTGAATCCCGCCTCTTATTTCAACTCCACTAATGAATAACTCACAACGTTATTCAGGATTTGCCATCTCCTGGATGACCGAGAACAACTATTTAACATGTAATCATGGAGAATAAAACACTCCCACAGCTTTCTTACTTGGGACTACACTTCTCCCAACATATATGAGTATTTATATTTATTAGTTTTATTTGTTATATATGAGCTTATCTGGTCTAAATTTGATTTCTGTAGCTGTTAACATCATCTACACATCATCTATACAGATGTTGTGTCAGATCTGTTCCTCCACCTACGTATGAGACGTCCAGCCATTAGAATGTGGTTTTTCTTACAGCAGAGAAAGAAATCAGGATTCCTTTTTTTAAGCATTTTACTTAAATTCCACTCCTGAGGCAAACTGAGCGAAGCTGCTGGTGAAGTCGGCGTCGACAGGGGGAACAGAACTTGACACAACACTAGTCCGGCACGGCGTCCATCACTTAAAGACAGACTCTAGTTTAAAGCGCTTCATAAAGTGTATTTAGCAAAAGGGTATATTGGGTATATGTATTTAGCAGCTTCAGAAACAACTTTCTGTTGGTTGTTTTTCCTTCTGGCTCCTCGCCGCTCCTCTTGTCGTGCTCTAAGGCAGGAAACCTTCCAAAGCGTACAAACCATCGTTTTATTGTCCGCTAGCTTGAAGCACCCCGGTGTTTCAGATCTCGTCAGCCTTTAGTCGCTGCCGTGGACTTCTTTTTTCTGTCACGACGGTTTTGACTGAGCCGACCGGAACGCAGCCCGCGCGGATTCACGCAACCGGCGGCGACACGGCTTCAACGCTCTGCTTTCTTTCCTCAGGAGGGCATGAACTGGGTCTGCAAGAGCGTCAACTCCAAGAAGAAATAGCTTTGCCTCTAGTCTTCGACATCTCAGGAGGAGCAGCAGCAGCAGCGTACACACTCACACTTGACACACACTACACCTCCTGAGCCTTAGTACGATGGGATTTACCTGTGAATGTACACACACACACACACACACACACACACACACACACACACACACACACTACTAATCCAACATGGACTCCTTCACCCGCCAGCATCGATGATTGGTAATAATATCAGCACATCTTCTGGCGTCCACAAAGAAAAGAGGCGTTTGCCTTCAAAGGGAAGCCCTGCCAGGAAACCAGCGTCCCCCACCGCCATCATCAGCGTCCCGACTAATTGCTGTTCCGCCGTCTCAACCTCAAACGCCCGTCTTTCACAGGAATCCCAGCTCGTCCTCTCCTGGGAACCAAACCACTCCCTTCATTCCCCTTCAATCTCCATTCCCATCTGTTTTTCTTCTTTTTTTTTTTTATTTAACCATTCCTCGTCGGCTGCAAGCGCCACTCCTGCTCTGGCTCCGTTTGAAGTGAGGTATACTTTTTTGTAACCGTTTTATTTATGGTGAATTAGAGCGCTTTTGAACATCTGCTTGTGTGGCGTGTGAGAGAATCGATCCAACCCCCCCCCCCCCCCCACACACACACACACACACACTAAAGGATAACACTGTGTTAATATGTATAAAAATATGATTAAATTAAAGGTTTAAGGAACACTACATTTCCGATCAGTTGTAAATAGCATGGCCCTGTGTTCATATGTTATGTTATGCCCATGTTATAGAGTATTTGGCATCCTGTACTGTTTAGTCTATAATGTTTGCATATCTAATATGTGCTGGCAGATTTTTAACAGAGGTACTGTAAGGCCCACCGCGGCTTAGTGAGGGAATTCGCCGTTTCACCTTTTTGATATTCTTGAATGTAATCTGTCTAGTTTCAGAGATAATGTATGTGAATAAAAAGTGTTTGAGAAACCTGCTGAACCGAAACGCTCGCTGCCAAGATCTTTCCCGGCTGCACGGCCAGAGCAACGCCGACCGATCGGCTGTGGAGCGGCGCCACCATGCGACTAAATGCGTTTTTTAAATCAGTCGTTTGATGACGAGAGCTGTTTTTGTCAAACGATGCAGAATGTGAGACGCGTTAGTGGTCGTGTTCGGGACGACTCTCAGCTACTACCACTCCAAATTTCAGCTCGATGTCTGTAAAACTGACTGAATTATCGCCACGCTTTTGTCCTTTAAGGTCCAAAACTACGAGCGTCCGAGAAAAGCCGAACTTTACTGACATCAGGAAGGACAACCAGGTTGCAGTTCATCGATCTGTGGTGGAAAAATATTATTTCCAAGGGAAACGGGGGCGCCTCCAGAAGGTTTTGGCACCCCGAAAACCAAAAGGAGTCTTATTTTGCTTGGGGAATGTGTTGAGGATGACGCTTAGCTGCTACTACACCAAACTTTAGCTCCAAACCTGTAAAACAGACCCAGTTGCAGCCATGTTTGTGTTAGCCGTGGCCACCATCTTGAATCAGGCTCCAAAAGTAAGCGAGTTGTAGTTTTACTTCCTGAAAGTTTCATTAATATCCGTGCAGTGGTTCATGAGACGTTTTGACATGCGGGGGGGGGGGCATTGACCCCCTTGGGCTCCTCTTTCGGTGGCGCCCCTGAGAAAAAAACATGCTAATCTAATCCGTGCAAATCCACCCAAAGGTCAGACTGTGTAATGCTCAGTAAAAGATCTCAAACTCTACTCCTCAGCTAACATGTTTATGTTAAAATTCAAACTAAAAAAAGGTTACAAACTGTACGCTTCATTGCTTAAACTTGAAGACTTCCTGTATAATTTATAATAATAATGAAGCGTGTTTGTCTCGTGCAGGCTTTAGTAGATTTAGATCATAACTAGCAGCTCGGAGGCAGACATTTGGAGGTGTTTTGTGTCTAATGGCGGGTTCCTGCTGTAGTAACAGTGCGCCGTGTGTTTTATTTGGCGTCTAATCTACGTGACTGAGGGCCTCGGAGGCTTAAAAACAGCCTCTTCTTCTTGTCCCACAAAGATCGGCTTTGTTCCGCCGTCCTTCTTCTTCTTTCACAGACTGAATGTACAAGTGTCGTTCTTCATTTCTGGCTCCAGCTCCTTTTTCAGTTCGATAGATCTCTGTGGGAAAACACGATGCTCCAACTTGTTCACGTTTAGGAAACATTAAGATGTTTAACTAACTGGGAGAAACGTGCTCATCGTGTACCTTCTGGAGGAGAGTAAGATGAGATGAAGTAGTTAGATTAGCTTAGCATGAAGATTGTTAAGTCATGGTCTCTCAATTTATAAAAAAAAACAACCTTTGCCACATTACTTTTAGGATAAGACAGAAGTCGAGCTAACTAGTGTATAATTGTTCGATATTTTAGTGTTACTGATTAATTACTGGATAAAATATGTTAATACAGATTATGCTAAGCTAACTAGCAACTAATGAGTCCTAAACCCTCATTTCCTGAACACTGCGCTAGAATAAACAGGGAAAAAATAATAACTGGCTCGATTCTTTTATTCTTGTAAAGCTGACCCTGTTTAATGAAAGATCTAAGTTTAAATCCAGTGGATTTTATGACACGTGTTTGTTTAGACAAGTCATCAAAAAGTGTACATCAGCTTGGTTTAAAGAGTCAGATAAATGGCTGTAAAGCCACAAATGTTATGTTTTATGTGCACAAGTTGGTCCAAAGATATCACAGCTTTTCAGAAGAAAATAACATTTGGCTGATGGTAAGAAATATTCATTTTATTGTTTGTATTTTTTAAGGTAAATCAACATAAAATAGCTGTGTAGGATGCAGCTTTCCTCCCTTTAATTTACCCAAAATTAATTCAAATTAAAAGAGAAGGCAAAAAAACATTTGTTTAAAACTGAGAAATGGGACGACCTACGGAGCTAATTTATTATTTACATTGTTCAGCATTATTTTAATATTTGTCTCTATAAGCTAACTGCTTTACCAATCAGTGGGATTATTATTTTCATTTAAAGCAAGTTAGGAAAATATAAAACTCACTTAATAACCAAATGAAGCTTGTTCCAAATGAAAAACGAGCCATTTTTTTATTAGAAAAGGAACTCATTTTGATTTAAAACTAAAGAAATTCAGTCGAGTTGCCTTCAGTTTTTACAGTAAACTAAGCTTGGCCTTTTAGTTATTTTTAATAAATATGTATGATCCTGTTTATTAATAATAATAAAGTTTCAAACACACGGGTTGAGCGACCTTGCAGCTACTACCACACCTAATATCAGGTCAATATTTGTACAACTGACTTAGTTTGATTAGCTGTGGCGGCCATCTTGAGTTTTAAATGCCCCTCTAATGATCACTTCCTGAGAGTTTCATTGAAATCTGCTCAGTGGTCCGTGAGATAATTTACTAACAGACATAAAGAGGTTAAAATCATTAGTCTGATTTTATGTGTGTGTGTGCTGAAACCTCTAAATGAGAACAAAGACTTCTGTGGTTTCTGCAGAGCTGAGTAAAAACCATTTTCCCCTCACAGTGTGTGTGTGTCACAGATACATATCAGAGACACCCAGATTGCTGCCTCTTTCTCTCCTCGTGGATCAAGCAGCTGTTCAGCAGCTGTGTGCACAAGTGTGAGAAAATGTGTGTGTCAGGAGATAAAAGAGGGAGTGTGTGTGTGTGTGTGATTTATGCTGCACCTCCGACCCCTCGGCTCTTGGCCGCCCGTGTCTCTGCTGAGGCTTGCTGACGTGAGAAAAAGAGGCAGCGAGCATCTCAGGAGGTGGGAGGAAGAGGAAGGTGGAGGAAGGTGGAGGAAGGAGCGGAATGACTGAAAGGTTCAATCTTACGTGTGCCCTAACCGCCAGCCGCCGTCAGGAGGGGAGGGGCTGACATGTCAACGGACGCACGTCTGAGGAAACCGTGAAGAACACACGAAGGCTCGATCATTCAGAGAGTTTCAGTTGCATCACAGCCACCAAAAAGATCTCAGACTTTCCATGAGCCTTTTTTTTTTTTCTGATAGATAAATTGGCGACTGAAGAAATGATCTCACGCCCCCAAGACCCGTTAAAGGCGTTGTTTTGGAAACCTCTCCGTGTTTTCTTTTAGTTTTTATTTCCGATCTGAGGCCGAGCCGCTCTTCGAACGAGTGGATCATCCCTGGATCGAGGCTCAAAGTGCTGGTTAGGGGAAAGCAGTAATGCAGCAGCTTAATCAGGCTGAAGGGAACACACACACACACACACACACACACGGAGCTGTAATCTCAAGACCATCCTGTTTTCTCTCTGCAGGCCTCCACCCCCTCACCCATGAGCCTGAATGGACACAGAGACTTTTAAAATTTTGACTAAATGATTTTTTTATGTTATTAATGTGTCCTTTAAGATAAATAAATATCCACCAACAGAGAAGAGGAGCCAAGAAGACTCTTTGTTTAATTAAGAGAACTCACTGGGAATTCTGTGATAAAGTCAGATTTTATTTATTTTTTTAATTCTGGCTGCTAATCCTGGAAATGAGCTTCCCTCGTATGGCGGCCGGGCTTGTCCTCATGCTCAGAGAGGAGGTGAGGAGCTCGGAGTAGAGCCGCTGCTCCTCCTCATCGAAAGGAGTCAGGAAGAGACCTCCGGCCTCCGGCTAGACCCAGAACTCCTTGGAGGAATCATGGATCCTCTCGGGTCTGGGAACAGTCAGTTGCCTTCACAACCCGGCCGCAGATAAGCTGAAGAAGATGGATGGATCCTGGCTGCTCAAGAAGGCTTTTAGTTTCCTCCTCTTCACTGTAAACCAATCAGCCAAAACATCCTGAACCACCCTGACCCCGACCCAACAAGCCGGGGACTCCCATCAGACCTCAGGCCTGCTGAGGCACCCAGAACCAAAACCACCGGCTGGGAGTTCTGCTCAGCACATCCCAGATCCTGGTCTGGGACGAGACCCCGGGGGAGTTTAGAGGCCAAGTCGAGCCCCTCGGTGACGCGAATCCGATTAACGTAGTCGTGGAGCGGCAAGAACCGAGGTTTTAGCGCCAACCTGCGCGGACGTTAGATCCAGATTCAACACGAGTCAACGTGGGCTCCCTGATTGGTCTGCAGATCCATTCGCACCAAAGCGTTCTGAGTTCAGACACCAAACGTGACCAAAACGTGAGCTCTGGTTGGTTCTGCAGACCGGACACGTCCCATAACTGCGCTGTTTACAACCTTCACGACCCAAGTTCTCTGCAGACGATGATGAAGGTCTGTACTTATTGAAACTGTCCCGTTAGCCCCCGGAGTTGGTGTTTGAACCAGCTAATCTGACAGGAACCTGTGGTTTTAGAAGAGAGAGCGTCTACAGGAGAAAAAAAAAAGATCTTTTATGTGTGAAGAGCAGCTGTGGGAAAAAGTCTGGACCAGATTTTCCGCATTCTTCCAAACTTCTCTGGTATTCGCGTAAGAAAACGACTTACGCTACAGTTATCCATCAGACACGTTGGAGAAACGTGACGTTTTACATTTTCCACTCGAGACGGTGCTAATGAAGGTGGCGTCGCCGTTCGAAGCCGGGTTAGTTTGTCGAATTGTTCTCCCAGCCTCCCGGTACAGAGTGAAGAATCTCTTAATAAAAACAAATAAAATCCAGAAGCAAAAATTTGCAGAAGGCAAAGAGTCGTTTATCTGAGGTCCTCCAGAATTCCCAGAGGCATGAATCTAACTGTCGCGCTTGCGTTTAAACAGTAAAATAAATGCAAAAATAATTAGTTTTAATTCCGTTCTGCTACCTGCTAGTGCAGATGAATGAAATGAATCCTTCAGACCTGGGAGGCTAATTTAATCCACTTTAAGGTCAACTCTGCAGTTTTGGTATCAAGTCCCGCCACAGAAACGGGACCTAAATGTGTTATGAGACACAAACGGGAAAGTTGGGTCCCCATGTCGTATAAGACCTCTGAAATACCAGCTTATTTTACAAAAAGTGATCAACCTTAACCCTGAGCTAGCCTAACTGTTTTTAAACAAAACAATTAAGGGTTAGGGTTCAGAAATGATCGAAAACACCATTAAAATCATAGCGTATGTCTAAATAAACAGCCTAAAACGGGTGTAAAACCGTCAGCTTTAGTTGAGTTTTAGCTTGGTACGGCTGAATATAAACATTTGTGCAGATAAATACTTTTTAATTAAAGTATCCCCCCCCCGGAGGATTTACTGCAACAGGTCCAAACGAGCTTCATACTGAAGCAGCAAGACACTGAAACGAGATGCATTTAAGGACTAACACACTTTTGATTTTGCCTTTTTATGGGATTTATTTACAGTAACAAAAATATAGAATATCACCACTTTTATTCTTTAAATGAGATGATGGGATCTGCACGTGGACAAGTTAACAGCGGAGACCAGATTCGATTTGTTCGTTTATTTGGAACCCTTCTCCAAATCATGTTGGTAATTTCATCCTTTTCACAAAATATTTACAAAAAGAGATACTTTTTTTGTTTTTTTTTACCCCCCCCTGTAAATGTTGGCTGTTGTAACAGCTCCTTTATTAAGGATGATGAACCGTCGCTTACGTCTCAGTCTTGTTTTTTTTTTTTTTTTTTTAAGAAAAAGTTCAAGAAGAAAAACTTCCTCCCACCAGTTGTTTCATTCATACACTCGTTTTAAAACGGCTCACAGTTTCAATTTTTTTCCCCCTCTCGCTCCATTGTTCTTCTTTTGAGTGCTTTAAGAAAAAAAAAAAAAATCTTCCTTGCATGCTTTCAGCTGCAAACAGGAAGCCAAGAGCTCGTGTGCTTATTGAGAGGAAGTGACATCTTTTCCCTGCAGGAAGTACAATTACAGCATCGTCATCAGATTGTCCAGATGCTGGATTGGTTTGGTCTGTCCAGTCTCAAAACAGTCTCTGTCGACAAACGGGATTCCTACAGATGTACCAAATAACACAAAGCCTCGGTAAATCGCTAAAAGGAAAAACAGTCTTTGTAAGATTTTCTGTACTTCTGTGGCAGCAGGAAGGGAGCTGGGAATAAGGGCTAAATTCTCAAAAACGCAGCGCGTCGAAGTCAAGCGGCCGCCGGGAGGCCGTGGCTCCGATTCCCCCCCCCTCCTCCCTCCTCCTCCCTGCGAGTCAGCATCTGTAGTCGAAGGACTAGGAAGGCGTCCACAAGTGCATTGTGGGTGTTTTCCATGGAAGAGCGTTTTGTTTTTCAAGCTGTACGATCCATCCCTGAACTCAGCAAAGAAAGGAAGAAATACCAAGATGCTAAAAAATAAAAGAAACGCTTTAAAGGATCAAACAAAGTCAGTTATGAGGGGAGAATCATGGAGGACGTAAGGCAGTCGGCCTCAGGATAACTGATTATATCAAGAAAAACATGAGTTTCAGCTCAACACTGCACAGTTTGCTCTTTTTCCCTCGAAGCATGAAAGGATTTTCTAATAAAAGTTTATTTTTCTATCAATTTGTGTCCTACTCTATAAAAAAAAGATTAATCTCGGCCTCTCCTCTTCAATATTATTATTGTCTTTTTTTTTTCTTTTAATGCGTAAAACGCTGAGCCGAGTTGTGCAGCTGGCTGCTCGTGAGTTTTATCTATAATACACTACATGAAACACTGAATGAAATTAAAGGAAGATTAAAAACACAAAAAGATCAACCCTGCCCCCGAATGTGTGTTTAAGATCTGTGTGTGAGAATATAAACATTACTTTAATGTGTGTACAGTGTATTATTTGTATTTTCGAGTCTGTGCTATTCTGGTGCCCGTCTCTACAGCCGCTCTGTTAACTCGTGACGTAGTGCTTCGTCGAAGGTTGCCCGTACAGCCCGTAGAAATCTGCATGTCTGTGTGTTTGCGAGGCGTCTATCCAGTCCCTCACCGCCAAGCCCTGCATGGACGGACCTCCAGAGGCCAGGGCCGGAGGAGGGGGGTAGTCCTGGGGGCTGACCCAGGGGAAGGAGCCCGAGCGGGGGTACGGAGGGTGGCTGCGGTGGCCCGAGACCGACGGCACTCCGGAGCAGTAGCAGTTATCCATCGTGCACACCAGGATCTTGCGGCCGCCGTACTGAGGGAGCACGGCCTGCTGGGAGGAGTGGGACGAGCCGCTCCCGCCCCCGGCGCTGCCGCTCTCGCTGATGTGAGGCGGGGCGCAGGGGCCGAGAGTCTGCTGATTGGCGGACTGGCCTTCTCCGGAGGTGGACCCGGAGCCCAGGTAGGGCTGTTTGGCTAACGACGAGGAAGAAGACGAGGATGACGAGGAGGAGTCTTTGAAACCCGGAGCGGCGGTTTTACCAGCGCTCCCGTTTCCCTCTGGGAAGGCAGTGGAATGTTTCCGCTTCTCCGTCCCGGAGCCGGAGCTCTGACCGCTGGGAAACGCAGCGACGGACTGCAGGAACGTCGACGGAGGGGTGATCGGAACTGAGAGAGAAGAAGGAGGAGAGATGAAGGGTTATTAAAACAAAAACAGCATGAATGTAACGGCATGGATCAGGGATGGAAAGTGAAGTCGTCGGTGGATGGGGAGAGACGGGACTGGGGGAATATTTGTAGAAAAATTACAGATTCTAAAAATGTGCATCCCTAGCCTGGAAAAAAAGCTCGGTGGGTTAAAGCGGTTACCTTCAAGTGTTCGCTTCAAGCTCTTCTCTCTTTTCGAGATCTCAGAAAGGAAAAGTTTAGAGTTCAGATTCCCGACTTTGTAAGGAGGAAGGCTGCTTCCCACGCACGCCTGAGACCTGCGACAGGAAACATACGAGATTCAAAACAAACGGCCCACTTGGAAACGCAGCTCGTCTATTACAGACCAGAATAAAAAAGCCCCGGACACCTCCGTCCTCTCACCTGTCTGTGAGGATTTTAACAGGCTTGGTGTTCTTCATGAAGCTCAGCTCCTCCGCCTTACCGAAGGCCGTGTTGATGGAGCTCAGCAGCTTCTGGGCTTCGTGGCGCTGCTCGCCCAGGGCCAAAACCTGGGCGGCATTCTCCTGAAAAAAGCGAGCCTGAGCCCGATCCAGGGCCTCCAGCGTATGGCCGAGGTCCTCCTCCAGGAGCTGATGCATGCGCTGGTACTGCAGGCGCACCTCCTCCTTCAGCTCGCACACCCTGTCCTGCAGAGAGGCAGATGTGGACGCACAAACGTCAAGCCGCTGGGAGCCGAGGCCGCTCCTCGCAGAGGGAAGGCGTTTTTCAAAACCTACCTCCACCGCACACTTGTCAGAATCGAGTTTACACAGCTGCTCTTCGATCTCCTGCACTCGCTCCTCCACGCGCTCCTGCTGCTTTAACAGGTTTTGCTAAAGAAAGAAAGAAAGAAAGAAAGAAAGAAAGAAAGAAAGAAAGAAAGAAAGAAAAAGTCTCAGGCCTTCGGGAAGTTGTAGCCTTGGATAACCGCTAGTGCTCGCTCTCCATACCAGAGATATTAGAATTCCTGGAGCTGGCTAATTTAGTCTCCATCCAACACACAATCCCTGCGGGGGAGGAAGGAGGGGGATGCTGCCATGGCAACCAACAGTTATTTAGTGTTTGCGTTAGCGAGTGAGGACCAAAGTTGGGGGAGCTGGAGGCAGCGAGCAGATAGATAAATGGTCAAGGAAAAAACCCAAACATCACCACTGCTTGCTTTGCCTCCTCTCTAAGCACCTCCCCCTCCTGATAAGATGGTTTAAATTCAATTAAATACCGGTACGAGTGGACAATAGAAGGTCCCTTTGAGACCACCTTGAACAAAGTGCCTGTTAGTTGGACAGCCGTCCTGCTCGTCCTCAGTGGGACACCAATAGAGACTTAATGCTTCGGTATAAGTACTTTTAATCTGGAATCTCCTGAGCTGCAACTAGGTGGAAAAACAACATCCGGCAGGGAGTCTCCAGACTGCCTCGGTTCTCAGTTTGAGTCTCAGAGGCGTGCGGTCCGGTCACCTGAATTTGCTCTCCTCAAACCCACCTGAATGTTTTAACGGGCGTCTCCGACTCCTCTTAAAGAGTGCTAAAGCTGGTTTTAGACACCTGAACGGGAGCTGTCCTCTGACAGAAAACATCCAGGTCTAAAAAAACTCACACCGATAACAAATAATAATTTTAAAAATGGGTCCAAACCAGAATTCAAGGAGATGTGATGGAATATTCAACTGTTTCCTATTAATTTTGAGTCTCCAGCTAACCCAGTGAGATACCACTTTAACTGTTCCCTTCACTGATTCAAAAAGATGCGATGAAAGGCCGTCCTGTCTCTGTGTTGTCCAGCTGACCTTAGGTTGCTTTAGGTTGGTCACCAGAAAGGGACAGAACTTTTAGCAAAGCGGACCGTTTTATAGTTTGGGATAAAGTTGCCATTATGTTATCATTTCTGTCTCTAAATCCTTACATAATAAACACAAAAACAAAGTTTTGCTAGAACAGTCGTAAAGATGGCTGGATTATTTAACAGCCATCAGCTGCTTCTCGGCTTCTCAAAATGGCTCCTAAGCACACCCACAACAACTTCTGACCAATCACACAACCTGTGGCCCAAACCCCTGTGAGAAAAAGTTCGGTCTTGTGCTGAAAGGGGGCGGACAAAACCGCTACGCGAACAAAAATGATGAAGTTTTCGTCACGCGACCACGTGGCCGAGAGCCGACTTCGTGAACTGTCATGGAGGATGGAAAGACACTCTGGGGAACAGGCTCAACCACTGAGAAATTAAAAAAATAAATCTTAAAAGGAAAACCTAACAGATCTGGAGTAGGAGGCTGAACCAAAGTTCTGAGTTGTAACTGAGTGACTGATCCGTTGTTTTCTTTCGGGCTGAACGTTTGTTCACATGCCGTCGCCGCCGCCATCATCGCCGCCGTCGCCACCGAGTCATTCCAGCGCACGGCAGCTGATTTTATCATTAGCGATCAGCTGCTTTGGGGCCTGATAGGAATGAAAACCTGCTCCCTCCTGGGCCTCAGCAGCACATGGCTGAGAATCGCTGCCCCAGATATCTCTGTCACACGCACAGTTGGTTAGATCCGGGACGGTGACCTGGTTGTGTCGGCTGATCGAGTTAGGCTCTCAGCAGAAGCCAGAGGAAGAGGAGGAGGAGGAGGAGGGGAAAGGGATGGGGGTGGGGGTGGAGTTCGACTAAATGTGTGGGATACCTTAGGGGGAGGGAAGAGTACGAACATGGCAGGGTGCTCTTCAGCTGTCATTTCGCCACAGCGTGTTTTCCATCAGCGCAGGAGAGGAGGGCCAGCCGGGGGTGGCTGCTGACGGCGAGGGGGAGGCGGGTTCGGTTAGCGGGAGGGTCTAAT